>NC_053435.1:61924701-62224701 GCF_007990345.1 Gossypium hirsutum
TTTGGTATGTATGGTTGGATGGAGAAATTTCCATCCATTTATTCCTCTTGTGATAATTATGATTATAGTAGAGCATGCTATATACTAAGTATAAACTCACCCGGTGTTTCCTTGTCACCCATTATAGGTTGCTTGGACTCATCAATTTTTGCGGTCGGCCGTCAACGAAGTCATCACATCAGATAGCTAGTTTTGTACTTCTTCTTATGTGCTAGAAGATCATTTGGCATGTATAAGCTAGTACGTTGTGTTTGAATTATGGCATGTAAACTTTAAGCCATGCGAAAATGGCACGAATGTTCGATTGAGTTGGATCGAGGGTAGGCATGAAATGGACCTAGTTACTTCGTAACAGATGCTGGCAGCAGCAGTGTCATGAGATTGAAAAATCACTAAAAATAGTAGGAGTGAATTAATTGATGAATAAATTATGTAATCGAAGCTCGATGAGTCTGTTTCATGAGGAAGTAACGAAAAGATCATATGGGCAGTAATTAAGAGATAATCAGATTTTAGTGGGACAGGGCCAGAACGGTTTCTGGATCCCTGCTCCAACTTTGGAAATTCATTATAAATTAACCAGAGATAATTAGGGGTCGTACCATATATGTGCAGATTCCTCTCTGAGTCTAGTTTCCATAGAAACAACGCAACAGATTGAAGCCCCGGCAGGAGATAATCTAATGGCAAAGTCAGTGTATGACCCTGCAACTTGAATTGACTAATAAACGTACAATCCAACAAAAACTAGAAAAAAATACATAGATGGGCACATGAGTCTAGTTTCTGGAAAAATTACAAATGATTCGAGTTACGAAACTCAAGATATGAATTTAAAACGACTAGTACACAGATTGGGCAGTGTCTGGAAAATAAATTTTGTAAGAGGGTAAAGCCAGTTAACACCTCGTGTTCGACCCCGATGACGGTTTCGGGTTCGGGGTGTTACATTTTATTGGTATCAGAGCTATGGTTTAGTCGGTTCTAGGACTTCCATAGCACGTATGAGTCTAGCTATACATGCCATAATGTTAATGTTAAAAGGGTGATGACTTCTGACGGTTGAAATGTTTTTGTCTTGATTAGTAAATGGATCCCGGTGAAGAAAGAACCCTAGCGATGACGTTGAGAGCGTAGCGGCTGCTCCTGCACAAGGGACGCCGCCTGTTGAACCCCATCATCTGCGAATAATCAAGGTGAGGGGGCTAAACAAGCCTTCTTACCATGATGAACGAGTGGGTCGCGCAATATGCCCGAGCCAACCCGGCTGTCCAACAATTCCCAAATTTGAATAACCACCCCAAGAGCCTGTAAGGCCGTCAGTCGCTGATCCTGTGAGGCTGAGTAAGCTACCTGTAGACTGATTAGGAAGCGTGGGGCCGAGGAGTTCAAGGCCATAGTAACTGATGATGCCGAAAGGGCCGAGTTCTGGCTTGATAACACCATTCGGTGTTCGATGAATTGTCATGCACACCCGATGAATGTCTAAAATGTGCTGTATCTTTGTTGCGAGACTCAGCCTACTATTGGTGGAGGACATTGATTTCCATAGTCCCGAACGAGCGAGTAACTTGGGACTTCTTTCAAACGGAATTTCGGAAGAAATTTATTAGCCAACGGTTCATTGACCAGAAGCGTAAGGAGTTCTTGGAACTCAAGCAAGGCCGTATGACTGTATCTGAATACGAACATGAATTCGTAAGACTTAGTAGGTATGCCCGGGAGTGCGTAGCTGATGAGGTTGCTATGTGCAAAAGATTTGAGGAAGGATTGAACGAAGATTTAAAGCTACTAATGGGTATTCTGGAAATAAAGGAATTCGTAACACTAGTCGAACGAGCCTGCAAGGCGGAGGAACTTGGAAAGGAGAAGAGGAAGGCTGAATTTGAAGCTAGAGATTATCGTAAAAGATCGACGGGTAAAGCTCCGTTCTCAGCTGTGAAGAAGTTCAGGGAGGACATTAGTAAGTCGAGGGCGACTACGGGAATTTCCATTAGGGCAAGACCATCGATGGCTCCCGAGCTACTTCGGTAGCTAGTGTGGGCAATAATCGGCACGAGAAACCTGAATGTCCCCAATGTGGAAGACGACACCTAGGTGAATGTTGGGGCAAGTCTACTAACAGGGCCTGTTACGGATGCGGTTCGAAGGACCACTTCATTAGAGATTGCACGGAGCTGGATGAGAAGAATAAGATTCAAGGTGCAAGACCTAGTGGAGTGACATCTAGAGGTAGACCACCGAGAATTTTGGAGGCAGGGGTGGTAGTCAGAGGGGGCTTCTGATACGGCCGATCGCGCCGAGAACCGTGCTCCTGCTAGAGCATATGCCATTCGCGCACGAGAGGAGGCATCCTCCCCCGACGTCATCACTGGTACCTTCACTCTCTTTGATACTAATGTGATTGCATTGATTGACCCTGGTTCTACTCATTCATATGTATGCGAAACCTTAGCAACCAGTAAGACTCTACCTGTTGAGTCTACTGAGCTCGTAATTCGAGTATCAAACCCTTTGGGTCAATGCGTACTTGTTGATAAAGTGTGTAAGAGATGCCCTCTATTAATCCGAGAATCCTGTTTTCCGGCTGATTTGATGCTTTTGCCGTTCGACGAGTTTGATGTTATTCTTGGTTTGGATTGGTTAACCGCGCATGATGCGGTTGTGAATGCAAAAGCAAGACTATTGATTTGAGGTGCGCAAATAACGAAATAATCCGAGTTGAGTCTGCGGACTTAAGGGGGTTGCCAGCTGTAATATCAGCAATGTTGGCCCAGAAATATGTAAGGAAAGGGTGCGAAGCATACCTCGCGTATGTACTTGATGACAAGGAGTTAGAAAAGAAACCCGAATCGGTGCCGGTGGTTTGTGAATACCCGGATGTTTTTCCTGAAGAGTTACCGGGTTTGCCACCTGTTCGGGAAGTAGAGTTTGGAATTGAGCTTGTACCTGGAACTACGCCAATTTCGATCGCTCCGTATCGTATGGCACTAACTGAGTTAAAAGAGTTGAAAGCTCAGTTGCAAGAATTGACGGATAGAGGTTTCGCTCGACCGAGTTTCTCGCCTTGGGGTGCACCAGTATTGTTCGTGAAAAAGAAGGACGGAACCATGAGGTTGTGCATTGACTATCGTCAACTGAATAAAGTGACGATAAAGAATAAGTATCCGTTACCGCGTATAGATGATCTGTTCGATCAATTAAAGGGAGCATCGGTGTTTTCAAAGATAGATTTGAGATCGGGTTATTATCAGTTACGGATTCGAGATTCGGACGTACCCAAAACTGCTTTCAGAACGAGGTACGGTCACTATGAGTTCTTAGTGATGCCGTTTGGGCTCACTAATGCCCCTGCGGTGTTTATGGATTTGATGAATCGGATCTTTAGGCCGTACTTGGATCGGTTCGTAGTTGTGTTTATTGATGACATCTTGGTCTATTCAAGAGATGAGGCCGAACATGCTGAGCATCTGAGGCTAGTGATGCAAATTTTGCGGGATAAGCAGTTATATGCTAAGTTCAGTAAGTGTGAGTTCTGGATAAGAGAGGTTAGCTTCTTGGGTCATGTGGTATCCGCATCGGGTATTCGGGTTGACCCGAGCAAAATTTCAGCCATACTTAACTGGAAGCCTCCGAGAAACGTTACCGAAGTCCGGAGCTTTCTAGGGCTCGCCGGTTATTACCGACAATTTGTCAAAGGTTTCTCGATGATAGCCACACCAATGACGAAGCTACTTCAGAAGGATGTTAAGTTCGAATGGACGGAGAAATGTCAGAAAAGCTTCGATCAACTGAAAACTCATCTGACTAAAGCTCCAATTTTGGTGCAACCCGAATCGGGTAAAGAGTTTGTCGTTTATAGTGACGCATCCCTACTCGGGTTGGGTTGTGTATTGATGCAAGAAGGTCGAGTTGTGGCCTATGCGTCGAGACAATTGAAGCCACACGAGAGAAATTATCCGACCCATGATCTCGAACTAGCCGCCATTGTGTTTGCATTGAAAATATGGCGACATTATTTGTTTGGTGAGAAGTGCCATGTGTTTTCGGATCACAAAAGTCTCAAATATTTGATGACTCAACGGGACTTGAATCTGCGACAAAGACGTTGGCTTGAATTGTTGAAGGATTATGAGCTTGTCATTGATTACCACCCGGGAAAGGCTAATGTGGTTGCGGACGCCTTAAGCCTGAAATCACTGTTTGCTTTGCGAGCGATGAATGTACACTTGTCTGTTCTACCTGACAATGTGTTAGTAGCTGAATTAAAAGCCAAACCATTATTGACTCATCAAATTCATGAAGCTCAGAAAGTCGATGATGAATTAGTTGCAAAACGAGCTGAGTGTGTTCCAAACAAGGAATCGGAGTTTCAGATTGATGATGATGGTTGTTTGAGGTTTAGAAGTCGTTTGTGCGTTCCAAGGAATTCGGAACTCATTCCGATGATCCTGAACGAAGCCCATTGTAGCCGAATGTCAATTCACCCGGGGAGCACGAAAATGTACAACGACTTGAAACGTCGATTTTGGTGGCATGGTATGAAGCGAGACATCTCCGACTTTGTTTCGAGATGTTTAATATGTCAGCAAGTGAAAGCGGAACATCAAGTGCCTTCAGGGTTACTTCAGCCGATCATGATACCCGAGTGGAAATGGGACCGAGTCACAATGGACTTTGTGTCCGGACTGCCATTGTCCGCAAGTAAGAAGGATGCGATTTGGGTTGTTGTTGATAGGCTGACTAAGTCGGCTCACTTTATCCCCGTGCGTACGGATTTCTCATTGGATAAACTAGCCGAGTTGTATGTTTCTCAGATTGTGAGATTACATGGAGTACCTATTTCTATCGTGTCGGATAGAGATCCGAGATTCACCTCGCGATTTTGGAAGAAATTGCAAGAAGCTTTGGGTACCCAGCTGCATTTTAGCACCGCTTTTCATCCCCAAACCGATGGTCAATCCGAGCGGATAATTCAGATACTCGAGGATATGCTGAGATGCTGCATCCTTGAGTTTAGTGGTTCATGGGAACGGTATGTACCTTTGATTGAATTCGCTTACAACAATAGTTTTCAATCAAGTATTAAGATGGCACCTTACGAGGCTTTGTACGGTCGTAAATGCCGTACACCATTGTTTTGGACCGAGCTTGGTGAAAGTAAAATTTTCGGAGTTGATTTGATTAAAGATGCTGAACAGAAAGTAAAAGTAATCCGTGAAAGTTTGAAGGCAGCCACAGATCGTCAGAAATCGTATGCGGATCTGAAACGGAAGGACATTGAATATCAGGTGGGAGATAAAGTGTTCCTTAAAGTTTCGCCTTGGAAAAAGGTACTTAGGTTTGGCCGTAAGGGCAAGTTGAGCCCGAGATTCATTGGGCCGTACGAAATCTCCGAACGAGTGGGGCCAGTTGCGTATAGATTGATTTTGCCCCCTGAGCTTGAAAAGATTCACGATGTCTTTCATGTTTCGATGCTTCGACGCTATCGATCTGATCCGTCGCATATAATTAGCCCATCAGAGGTTGAAATTCAAGCCGATATGAGTTATGAAGAAGAACCGATACGTATCCTAGCTCGTGAGGTGAAAGAGTTGCGAAACAAAAGGGTTCCGTTGGTTAAGGTGTTGTGGCTCAAACACGGGATCGAGGAAGCAACCTGGGAACCCGAGAGCTCGATGAAGGAACGATATCCAAACCTATTTACTGGTAAGATTTTCGAGGACGAAATTTCTTAAGTGAGGGAGAGTTGTGACAGCCCAAAATTGACCCTAGCCGGGAAGTGGTTTCGGGACCGCTAAACCGAGTCACCGAAAGGTTTGAATGTGATGTTTATTGTCTAGAATATGTAATCATGAATGTGTAAAAATTTCAAGCTTCGATTTAGTCGATTGCATGTGAATTTAGTCAATAGGACTTATATGAGAAAATTTTAAAATGTGATAGGTCAATGCATGAGGACCTATTAGTGCATGTGGAAGAAAAAGGGGACTTGCATGTCAAATTCCCCCTCCCTAATATGTAGTGGCCGGCCATGCTATAGGTGGAAACATGTCTCCAACATGTTATGCTAGTGATGCATGTTAAGAATAATAAAATAATAAGCATGGTGATTAAATAATGAAAGAAGGGTGATGGAAAAAAAAAAAGTACATGGTCTCACCCCCCCTTGTTGCCGTGAATTGAAGAAAGAAAACAAAAAAAAAAAAAAAGAGTTCATTCTTGAACATCCTTGGCCGAATAGAGGAAAGAAAGGAAGGGGAAAAAGGCTTGAGAAAAATCGGCTATGGTGGTGGTTAGACTAAGGTATGTTTGATGTTGTCTTTGAGATGCATGCATGTTTTAAATAGCCCATGTTTAAACTTTGAATCTTGTTGATAACATGAGCAATCGGTCATGAGAAAGTGCTCAAGGAAAAGGTTGTTGATGAAAGAAATTAATGTGTTAAGGGATTATATGAAACTTATTCATGTTTATATATGTTATATGCAACGAAAATGGTTGATGATTTTGGAGGTGATTAGCTTGAATCGGCCACGGTATATCCATAAACACGATCTATGCTTGTTATGTTACTCATGGTTAAAACAATTCGGCTAGGACATTCGGCCATGGATGGTTGTATTTCTTTGATGTTGTTTTTGATGCCTTAGGGCATTGAGAGTTGATTATAGATGAGGTGAGCTTCTTGATTTAAAAATTTGATGGATGTTAAGCTAATTGGGCAACCAAAGGTTCAATATTTTTGTTATGAGGTCATATGTGCATTCGGCCATGGTCTTTGCTTGAATATGAGAATTGTAATGTGATTTTCCTAAATTGTCTATGAATTTGGTTGTTGATTTCATGGTAATGGTATATTGAATCCATGAGAATTTAGTAAGGTTGCATTCGGCAACTTACTTGAAATTAAAAATCGATGTCTAAGCTTAGGTGATTTCGATGATGATATATGTGTGTATACATAAGTATATTTAGTTGATTCGGCTTTGGTAGTTGCATGAGATTATTAGCCGAATATACTAACATACATATACATGTGAGATTGGATTGTAAATATTTAGCAAGGTGGTTAAACTAGTTAAATTATTGATATAGCTCAAGGAGCTAAAGGAGGTGAATCGAGCAAAGGCAAAGAAAAGGTTATCGAGTAGCCGAGTTGGAACCGTCTTACCCAACACGAGGTAAGTCATTAAGCATGTAGTTGGTATTATTTCAATGGTCATAATGTTGTGTATTGATGCTGAATGGAATGAATAAATGTACATATATATATATGCATGTACGTATGTGATGATGAAATTGTTGAATGAAATAAATGAGGTGAGATGTAATGAGTTGTTGATCTCGGCACTAAATGTGCGGGATAACCATTTATGACCATGAGATTGGTGCTAAGTGCGCGGGATTAAATTGTACAGCACTAAGTGTGCGATTCTACTTTGTTGCACTAAGTGTGCGAAATGAATATGATGCACTAAGTGTGCGAATTGACCATGCGGCACTAAGTGTGCGGGTTTGACTATGTAGCACTAAGTGTGCGATTTGATTACGTGGCACTAAATGTGCGAGTTGATTATATAGCACTGAGTGTGCGGGCTCAATATACATTCGTGAATCATTATGGACACTATGTGTGCGACACTATTGAGCTGATCGCGGACAGCGGATCGGGTAAGTGTCTTGAGGACATGGCTAATATGTGCTATGCGTATACTTGGTGTTGAGCTCGGTAAGTTGAACCTATGTGACAACTATACTTGAAGTCACGTACATAAAAATTTATCGTAGGATGGGTGAAAGGCCGTTTTGTGGTTTGATTGTAACGAAAATAAATTGATTTATGAAAATGCTTCAATATCCTATTGATGAGTATATGAATTGTGAAGGCATGAATTGATATGAAATTGAATCGGTAGGTTGGTGGAACTATGGTATGGTTCGGTATGGATGGAGTAAATTGTCTCATTCCATTTTATTCCTCTTGTGATAATGTTATTGATGTATAGTAGAGCATTGCTTATGACTTACTGAGTTATAAACTCACCCGGTGTTTCCTTGTCACCCATTATAGGTTGCTTGGACTCATCAATTTTTGCGGGGTCGGGCCGTCAACGAAGTCATCACATCAGATAGCTAGTTTTGGTACTTTCTTCTTAGTGTGCTTAGAAGATCATTTTGGCATGTATAAGCTAGTACGTTGTGTTTGAATTATGGCATGTAAACTTTAAGCCATGCGAAAATGGCACGAATGTTCGATTGAGTTGGATCGAGGGTAGGCATGAAATGGACCTAGTTACCTTCGTAACAGATGCTGGCAGCAGCAGTGTCATGAGATTGAAAAATCACTAAAAATAGTAGGAGTGGAATTAATTGATGAATAAATTATGTAATCGAAGCTCGATGAGTCTGTTTTCATGAGGAAGTAACGAAAAGATCATATGGGCAGTATATTAAGAGATAATCAGATTTTAGTGGGACAGGGCCAGAACGGTTTCTGGATTCCCTGCTCCAACTTTGGAAATTCATTATAAATTAACCAGAGATAATTAGGGGTCGTACCATATATGTGCAGATTCCTCTCTGAGTCTAGTTTCCATAGAAACAAACGGCAACAGTATTGAAGCCCCGTGCAGGGAGATATCCCAGTCGTAATGGGCAAAGGTCAGTGTAGTCGACCCCTGCAACTTGGGGAACTTTGACTAATAAACTGTACTAATTGGCCCAACCAAAAATTCTAGAAAAAAATACATAGATGGGCACATGAGTCTAGTTTCTGGGAAAAATTACGAAACTGATTTTCGAGTTACGAAACTCAAGATATGAATTTTAAAACGACTAGTACACAGATTGGGCAGTGTCTGGAAAATAAATTTTGTAAGAGGGTAAAGCCAGTTAACACCTCGTGTTCGACCCCGATGACGGTTTCGGGTTCGGGGTGTTACATGATCATAATTTGTGATATGTATGATGAATTACTAGTTAGATCAAGGAGAAATCACGAAATGGGCATAGTTGCTTTCGTAACAGATGCTGGCAGCAGCAGTGACGTGAGATTGAAAAATCACTAAAATAGTAGGAGTGGAATTAATTGATGAATAAATTATGTAATCGAAGCTCGATGAGTCTGTTTTCATATAGAAGTAACGAAACGATCATATGGACAGTATGTTAAGAGATATTCAGGTTCTCGTGAGACAGGGCCAGAACGGTTTCTGGATTCCCTGTTCCGACTTTGGAAATTCATTATAAATTAACCAGAGATAATTAGGAGTCATGCCATATATGTACAGATTCCTCTCTGAGTCTAGTTTCTATAGAAACAAACGACATTAGTATTTAAGCTCTGTGCAGGGAGATATCCAATTCGTAATGCGCAAGGGTCAGTGTAGTCGATCCCTGTAACATGGGAGAATTTGACTAATAAACTGTACTAATTTGCCCGACCAAAAAATTCTACAAAAATTCTACCATATAGGTATATGAGTCTAGTTCCAGGGAAAATTTACGGAACTGGATTTCGAGTTTCAGAACTCAAGATATGATTTTTAAAGCGACTAGTACGCAGATTGACAGCTTGTCTGGGAAATGTCAATAAGTGGTTTGAAGTCTGTTAACACCTCGTGTTCGACTCCGGCGACGGTCTCGGGTTCGGGGTGTTACAATTTTATTGGTATCAGAGCTATGGTTTAGTCGGTTCTAGGACTACCATAGCGCGTATGAGTCTAGCTATACATGCCTTAATGTTAATGTTTAAATGTGTGATGACTTTTGACAGTTAAAATGTTTTTGTTTTGATTAGTAAATGGACTCCGGTGTAGAAAGAACCTTTGCGGATGACGTTGAAAGCATAGCGGCTGCTCCTGCACAAGGGACGCCGCCTGTTGAACCTGAGTCATCTGCGAATAATCAAGGTGAGGGGGCTAAACAAGCCTTCTTTACCATGATGAATGAGTGGGTCGCGCAATATGCCCGAACCAATCCGGCTGTCCAACAATTCTCGAATTTGAATAATCCACCCCAAGAGCCCTTAATTCCATCAGTCACTGATCCTGTGAGGCTGAGTAAGCCACTTGTAGACTTGATTAGGAAGCGCGGGGCTGAGGAGTTCAAGGCCATAGTTACTGATGATGCCGAAAGGGCCGAGTTCTGGCTTGATAACACCATTCGGGTGTTCGATGAACTGTCATGCACACCCGATGAATGTCTAAAGTGTGCTATATCTTTGTTGCGAGACTCAGCCTACTATTGGTGGAGGACCTTGATTTCCATAGTCCCAAACGAACGAGTTACTTGGGATTTCTTCCAAGCGGAATTTCGAAAAAAATATATTAGTCAACGGTTCATCGATCAAAAGCGTAAGGAATTCTTGGAACTCAAGCAAGGCCGTATGACAGTATCTGAATACGAACATGAATTCGTAAGACTCAGTAGGTATGCCCGGGAGTGTGTAGCTGATGAGGTTGCTATGTGCAAAAGATTCGAAGAAGGATTGAATGAAGATTTAAAGCTATTAGTGGGTATTTTGGAGATAAAAGAATTCGTGACACTAGTCGAACGAGCCTGCAAGGCGGAAGAACTTGGAAAGGGGAAGAAGAAGGCTGAATTTGAAGCTAGAGACTATCGTAAAAGATCGAAGGGTAAAGCTCCGTTCTCAGCTGTAAAGAAGTTCAGGGAGGACACTAATAAGTCGAGGATGACTGCGGGAATTTCCATCAGAGCACGACCATCGACGGACTCCCGAGCTACTTCGGTAGCTAGTGTGGGCAATAATCGTCTAGAGAAACCTGAATGTCCCCAATGTGGAAGACGACACATAGGTGAATGTTGGGGTAAGTCTATTAACAGGGCCTATTACGGATGCGGTTCGAAGGACCACTTCATTAGAGATTGCATGGAGCTTGATGAGAAGAATAAGATTCAAGGTGCAAGACCTAGTGGAGTGACAACTAGAGGTAGACCACCGAGAATTCTAGGAGGTAGGGGTGGTAGTCAGAGAGGGGCCTCTGATACGGCTGTTCGAGCCGAGAACCGTACTCCTGCTAGAGCATATGCCATTCGCGCACAAGAGGAGGCATCCTCCCCTGGCGTCATCACTGGTACCTTCACTCTCTTTGATACTAATGTGATTGCATTGATTGACCCTGGCTCTACTCATTCATATGTATGCAAAACCTTAGCATCCAGTAAGACTCTACCTGTTGAGTCTACTGAGTTCGTAATTCGAGTGTCAAACCCTTTGGGTCAATGCGTACTTGTTGATAAAGTGTGTAAGAGATGCTCTCTAATAATCCGAGAATCCTGTTTTCTGGCCGATTTGATGCTTTTGCCGTTTGACGAATTTGATGTTATTCTTGGTTTGGATTGGTTGACCGCGCATGATGCGGTTGTGAATTGCAAAAGCAAGACTATTGATTTGAGGTGCGCAAATAACGAGATAATCCGAGTTGAGTCTACGGACTTAAGGGGGTTGCCAGCTGTAATATCAGCAATGTTGGCCCAGAAATATGTAAGAAAAGGGTGCGAAGCATACCTTGCGTATGTACTTGATGACAAAGAGTTAGAAAAGAAACCCGAATCTGTGCCGGTGGTTTGTGAATACCCGGATGTTTTTCCTGAAGAGTTACCGGGTTTGCCACCTGTTCGGGAGATAGAGTTTGGTATTGAGCTTGTACCTGGAACTACGCCAATTTCGATAGCTCCGTATCGTATGGCACTAACCGAGTTAAAAGAATTGAAAGCTCAATTGCAAGAGTTGACGGATAGAGGTTTCGCTCGACCAAGTTTCTCACCTTGGGGTGCACCAGTATTGTTCGTGAAAAAGAAGGACGGAACCATGAGGTTGTGCATTGACTATCGTCAACTGAATAAAGTGACGATAAAGAATAAATATCCGTTACCGCGTATTGATGATTTGTTTGATCAATTAAAGGGAGCATCAGTGTTTTCAAGATAGATTTGAGATCGGGTTATTATCAGTTGCGGATTCGAGATTCGGACGTACCCAAAACTGCTTTCAGAACTAGGTACGGTCACTACGAGTTCTTAGTGATGCCGTTCGGGCTCACTAATGCCCCTGCGGTATTTATGGATTTGATGAATCGGATCTTCAGACCATATTTGGATCGGTTCGTAGTTGTGTTCATTGATGACATCTTGGTCTATTCAAGAGATGAGACCGAACATGCTGAACACCTGAGATTAGTGATGCAAATTTTGCGGGATAAGCAGTTATATGCGAAGTTCAATAAGTGTGAATTCTGGTTGAGAGAGGTTAGCTTCTTGGGTCATGTGGTATCCGCAACAGGTATTCGAGTTGACCCGAGCAAAATTTCAGCCATACTTAACTGGAAGCCTCCAAAAAATGTTACCGAAGTTCGGAGCTTCCTGGGGCTCGCAGGTTATTACCGACGATTTGTAAAAGGTTTCTCGATGATAGCCACACCAATGACGAAGCTACTTCAAAAGGATGCTAAGTTCGAATGGACAGAGAAATGTTAGAAAAGCTTCGATCAACTGAAAACTCATTTGACTGAAGCTCCAGTTTTAGTGCAACTCGAATCAGGCAAAGAGTTTGTCATTTATAGTGACGCATCCCTACTCGGGTTGGGTTGCGTATTGATGCAAGAAGGCCGAGTTGTGGCCTATGCGTCGAGACAATTGAAGCCACACGAGAGAAATTATCCAACCCATGATCTCGAACTAGCCGCCATCGTATTCGCTTTGAAAATATGGCGACATTACTTGTTTGGCGAAAAGTGCCATGTATTTTCGGATCACAAAAGTCTCAAATATTTGATGACTCAAAGAGACTTAAATCTGCGACAAAGACGTTGGCTTGAGTTGTTGAAAGATTACGAGCTTGTCATTGATTACCACCCGGGAAAGGCTAATGTGGTTGCGAACGCCTTAAGCCGAAAATTGCTGTTTGCTTTACGAGCGATGAATGTGCACTTGTTTATTCTACCCGACAATGTGTTAGTAGCTGAATTAAATGCCAAACCATTATTGATTCATCAAATTCGTGAAGCTCAGAAAGTCGACGATGAATTGGTTGCAAAACGGGCTGAATGTGTTCCGAATATGGAATCCGAATTTCAAATTGATGATGACGATTGTTTGAGATTCAGAAGTCGTTTGTGTGTTCCAAGGAATTCGGAACTCATTTTGATGATTCTGAACGAAGCCCATTGTAGCCGAATGTCAATTCACCCGGGGAGTACGAAAATGTACAATGATTTGAAACGTCGATTTTGGTGGCATGGTATGAAACGGGACATCTCCGACTTTGTTTCGAGATGTTTAATATGTCAACAAGTGAAAGCAGAACATCAAGTGCCTTCAGGATTACTTCAGCCGATCATGATACCCGAGTGGAAATGGGATCGAGTCACAATGGACTTTGTGTCCGGACTGCCATTGTCAGCAAGTAAGAAGGATATGATTTGGGTTGTTGTTGATAGACTGACTAAGTCGGCTCACTTTATCCCCGTGCGTACGGATTTTTCATTGGATAAATTAGCCGAATTGTATGTTTCTCAGATTGTGAGATTACACGGGGTACCTATTTCTATCGTGTCGGATAGAGATCCGAGATTCACCTCACAATTTTGGAAGAAATTGCAAGAAGCCTTGGGTACCAAGCTGCATTTTAGCACCGCTTTTCATCCCCAAACCGATGGTCAATCCGAGCGGATAATTCAGATACTCGAGGATATGCTGAGATGCTGCATCCTTAAGTTTAGTGGTTCATGGGAACGGTATTTACCTTTGATTGAATTCGCTTACAACAATAGTTTTTAATCAAGTATTAAGATGGCACCTTACGAGGATTTGTACGGTCGTAAATGCCGTACACCATTGTTTTGGACCGAGCTCGGTGAAAGTAAAATTTTCGGAGTCGATTTGATTAAAGATGCCGAACAGAAAGTAAGGGTAATCCGTGAAAGTCTAAAGGCAGCCACAGATCGTCAGAAATCGTATGCGGATTTGAAACGAAAAGACATTGAATATCAGGTGGGAGATAAAGTATTTCTTAAAGTTTCGCCTTGGAAAAAAGTACTCAGATTTGGCCGAAAGGGCAAGTTGAGTCCGAGATTCATTGGGCCATACGAAATATCCGAACGAGTCGGTCCAGTTGCGTATCGATTGATTTTACCTCCTGAACTTGGAAAGATTCACGACGTCTTTCATGTTTCGATGCTTCGACGCTATAGATCTGATCCTTCGCATATAATTAGTCCGTCGGAGGTTGAAATTCAAGCCGATATGAGTTATGAAGAAGAGCCGATGCGTATCCTAGCTCGTGAAGTGAAGGAGTTGCGAAACAAAAGGGTTCCGTTAGTAAAGGTGTTATGGCTCAAACACGGGATCGAGGAAGCTACTTGGGAAACCGAGAGCTCGATGAAAGAACGATACCCAAACCTATTTACCGGTAAGATTTTCGAGGACGAAAATTTCTTGAGTGGGGGAGAGTTGTGACAGCCCAAAATTGACCCTAGTCGGGGAGTGGTTTCGGGACCACAAAACCGAGTCATACTAATAATTAGCCATCATATTTGATGTTTATTATATGTATATATGCATGTGTGAAAATTTCATGTTTGAATTTTGTTAATTGTAAGTGAATTTTATTAAATAGGACTTATGTGAGAAAATTTAGAAATGTGCTAGGCAAATGTGAAGTGGCCTATTAATGCATGTTATGAAAATGATGGGTTTGCATGTCAAATTACCCAAAATTTGAGCTAGTGGCCGGCCATGCTATGTGTGGAAACATGTTGGGAACATGTTGGCTTAGTGAGGTATGTTAGAAAAAAATAAAATAGGGAGTATGGGTAATAAAGAAATAAAAACAAAAAAATGTGTGGTTGTTTCCCCCCCCCCATGGTCGTGAGCTAAAGAAAAGAAAAAGAAAGGATAATAGAAAAACAAAAGAAAGACAAAATGTTGGTTTCATCTTCTCCCTTAGTAGCCTAACTTTAAAGAAGAAAAGGGATATAGCATTCGGCCATCTTAAGCTTAAAACAAGGTTAGTAATTCATGTTAGATTTTGAAATTTTAGCTTATTTTAAGTTAGTTACTAAGTTCCTTACTTTGCCCATGTTAAAAATTTGGATTTGGGTGGTGAATGGAGCATTCGGCCATGGTGGTTAATGAGGAGATTTGATTATTTTCTTTATGTTTTAATGAATAAATGTTGATGAGAGATGTTTGATCTAGTTAAAAATTTAATTTGATAGTATTTATATGTGTAATAGCCGAACTTGGACTTGCTTAGTTACTTGAATAAATGTTTTGTATTTAAATGCTAGAATGTGAGTGTTGCCGTTTAGATGATTTGAAAAGAATAGGGTAGATGTTTGAATGTCTAAAGGTTCGGTATTGTACATGAATTCTAATGGTATGATTTTGTGAATGCCGAATGAGCTATAGGAGGTGTGGATGACTTTTATGCATGTGAGTGTGTGTATGCCATTTAGTTGGTGACATTCGGCATTTCTTAATTAACATTAGAGATGAGTGAATGAAATCGGCATGTGTATTTGTGAAAATGCCGAATGTGAACTTGGATAATATTGAGTAATGTATGTGCTTTAAAATGATGGAATGGAGTGGATGCTTTAAATGTGTTATGAACAATTATAAGTTAAATTAAGGTTTGCTAAATTACCATTGTCATTGCCGAATATACAAACATACATATGCATGTGTAATTGAAGTATGAATGTTTAGCAAGATGGTTAAACTAGTTAATTTATCGATTTAGCTCAAGAAGCTAAAGGTGGAGAGGCAAGCAAGGGCAAAGAAAAGATCATCGAGTAACCGAGTTGGAACCGTCTTACCCAACACAAAGTAAGTCATTAAGCATATAGTTTGTATTAATTTAAATGGTCATAACGTCTATGTAATGATGCTGAATGGAATGATAAATATATATATATACATGTATGTATGTGGTGATGAAAGTGTTGAATGAGAAGAAAAGAGGTGAGATGTATTGAGTTGTTGATCTCGGCACTAAGTGTGCGGGTATAAACTTTTATGATCATGAGATTGGCGCTAAGTGTGCGGGTTTAAATTATATAGCACTAAGTGTGCGAGTTTGATTATATAGCACTAAGTGTGCGAGTTGATTATATAGCACTGAGTGTGCGGACTTAATATATATTTTTGAATCACTATGGACACTAAGTGTGCGACATTGTTGAGTTGATCACGGACAGTGGATCGGGTAAGTACCTTGAGTTCATGGCTAATAGGCGCTATGTTTATATTTGGAGTTGAGCTTGGTAAGTTTGAACCTGTGTGACAAATTTACTTGAAGTCACGTACATAAGATTTAACGTGGAATAGGTGAAAGGCCGTTTAGTTGTATGATTGTAACGAAAATAAAATGATGTATGAAAATGCCTCAAATATCCTATTGATTAGTATATGGAATGTGAATGCATGATTTGGTATGAGATTGAACTGATAGGTCTGAGGAACTATGGCACGGTTCGGTATGGATGGAGTAACTAGCCTCGTTCCATTTTGTTTCCTCTTGTGATAATGTTATTTAATGGATGGTAGTGCATTGCTTATGACTTACTGAGTTATATACTCACTCGGTGTTTCCTTGTCACCTATTCTAGGTTTCTTGGACTCGTCTCTTTTTGCGTGGTCGGGCCGTCATCGAAGTCATCACACCGGCTAGCAAGTTTTGGTACTTTCTTCTTAGTCGGCTTAGGAGAACATTTCGGCATGTATAGGCTATTATGTTGTGTTTGAACTTTGGTATGTAAACTTTTAGCCATGCGAAAATGGCATAAATGTCGGTTGGGTTTGGTTTTATAACGCTAGGTCGTAAGCCTTGGTAATTCGACTTTTCTTTTTATGCCATATGTCATGGTTGATTATTTTGGTGTTAAAATTCATGATATGGCAATAGTGTAGTAGGGGGATGTTTGACAATGATTAGCCTTTGGCATGGCTAGTCATGATCATAATTTGTGATATGTATGATGAATTACTAGTTAGATCAAGGAGAAATCACGAAATGGGCATAGTTGCTTTCGTAACAGATGCTGGCAGCAGCAGTGACGTGAGATTGAAAAATCACTAAATAGTAGGAGTGGAATTAATTGATGAATAAATTATGTAATCGAAGCTCGATGAGTCTATTTTCATATAGAAGTAACGAAACGATCATATGGACAGTATGTTAAGAGATATTCAGGTTCTCGTGAGACAGGGCCAGAACGGTTTCTGGATTCCCTGTTCCGACTTTGGAAATTCATTATAAATTAACCAGAGATAATTAGGAGTCATGCCATATATGTACAGATTCCTATCTGAGTCTAGTTTCTATAGAAACAAACAACATCAGTATTGAGGCTCTTTGTAGGGAGATATCCAATTCGTAATGCGCAAGGGTCAGTGTAGTCGATCCCTGTAACATGGGAGAATTTGACTAATAAACTGTACTAATTGGCCCGACCAAAAAATTCTACAAAAATTCTACCATATAGGTATATGAGTCTAGTTCCAGGGAAAATTTACGGAACTGGATTTCGAGTTTCAGAACTCAAGGTATGATTTTTAAAGCGACTAGTACGCAGATTGCAGCTTGTCTGGGAAATGTCAATAAGTGGTTTGAAGTCTGTTAACACCTCGTGTTCGACTCCGGCGACGGTCTCGGGTTCGGGGTGTTACACTATCCACTGTTTGGTACTGCTATGTTTCGGATTGTCTTATGGCATGTATAAAATAGACTAGTGGCGGAAGAATATTTTGGTTAATGTATATAGCCATGCGAAAATGGCTTATATATGTTCGAGCATAATGTTATAATCATTTGGTATGGAATGGTTAATCGCTATCATGATTTGTGCTATTTATGCAAAAAGGGCTAGTTGAATCATGGAAACTATGAAATAGGTAAAGTCTACCTTAAAGGCAGATGCTGGCAGCAACAGTGATGTAGATTTGGAAAATCACTAAAAATAGTAGGATTAGAATTAAATAGTGAATAAATTATGTAAACGAACCTTGATGAATCTATTTTCATTGAAAAGTAACGAAATGATCATATGGACAGTATGTTAAGAGATATTCAGGTTCTCGTGAGACAGGGCCAGAACGGTTTCTGGATTCCCTGTTCCGACTTTGGAAATTCATTATAAATTAACCAGAGATAATTAGGAGTCATGCCATATATCTCTGGATTCCTCTCTGAGTCTAGTTTCTATAGAAACAAACGGCATCAGTATTGAAGCTCTGTGCAGGAAGATATCCAAGTCGTAATGCGCAAAGGTCAGTGTAGTCGATCACTGTAACATGGGAGACTTTGACTAATAAACTGTATTAATTGGCCAGACCAAAAATTCTAGAAAAAAATATGTAGATGGGCATATGAGTCTAGTTTCAGGGAAAAATCACGAAACTGATTTTCGAGTTGTGAAACTAAAGATATGATTTTTAAGGTGACAGTGACGCAGTTAGCCAACTGCCTGGAAAAATTTTAAAATGGACTGCAATAGTAAGCGAATTTAGTCTGTGAACCCCTCGTGTCCGACTCCGGCAATGGTCTCGGGTACGGGGTGTTAAAATTTTATTGGTATCAGAGCTACGGTTTAGTCGGTTCTAGGACTAACGTAGCACGCGTGAGTCTATTTATACATGCCATAAAGTGATAAAATGATAGTGTGCTGATTTTTGGCTATTAAAATGTGTTTGCTGTATTGTAATGAATCTTGATCCCGATCGAGCTGTAGCAAGCTTCTGACTATGAGAATTTGCGATATAACTTCACTTAGATATGCCTAAATTATTAAGTTGATCAGGTACGTATCATGTACTCGTATTTGAATTTCGATTCGGATTGAATTATAAGGGTATAAGTGATGCAATTTTGAAGGAGTGTTATGACTATAAATGTGATTTTTGTATGTGGCCATGGAACTGGAAGTTGAATGGTCGATAAACATGTTGTGTTTGTATTCAAGTAATGTAAATGATATACTAATGTGTATTGCTATATGTGTATATGTATGTAGAGACGAAATTGTCGAATGTAAAAAGGCAGTGAAGCGTATAGAGTGGTTGGTTTTCAGCACTAAGTGTGCGGGCAATAAGTGTTCACGGTTGTGAGATTGGCACTAAGTGTGCGGGCAATAAGTGTTCACGGTTGTGAGATTGGCACTAAGTGTTCACGGTTGTGAGATTGGCACTAAGTGTGCGGGCAATAAGTGTTCACGGTTTTGAGATTGGCACTAAGTGTGCGGGCTTGAAATGCATGGCACTAAGTGTGCGAGTTTAAAGTACATGGCACTAAGTGTGCGTGGTTGATTATTAAGCACTATGTGTGCGAACTCACTATATATATATTTCTATCAATTATTTACATTAAGGGTGCGACCTTATCGAGTCGATTTCGGACAGCGGAAAGGGGTAAGTTCTTGAGTAATAGAGCTTAAATTATGATTTGATTAGATCATGTTTTAAGCAAATCAAAATCATGCTCTTTGTGTGTGGCTATTGGGCCGAAATTGCAAGAATGATAAGTGTCTTGTGTTTGAGTTTTGCTAACGAAAATGAAATACGAATGTGCCATGATTTATTGTTAAATGTGCATGGTTATTTGAATGATGTCCGGGCTAAGTCCCGAAGGCTTTGTGCTAAGTGACCATATCCGGACTAAGATCCGAAGCCATTTGTGCGAGTTACTAATTCCGGGCTAAGCCCGAAGGCATTGGTGCGAGTTACTAAAACCGGGCTAAGTCCCGAAGAGCATTCATGCTAGTGATGTTTCCGGGCTAAGTTCCGAAGAGCATTCGTGCTAGTGAGGAATCCGAACTATGTTCCGAAGAGCATTCGTGCTGGTGTTATATCCGGGCTAGGTCCCGAAGAGCAATCATGCTGGTGACGTGTATTCGGGCCTTCGTGCCTAGTAGGCTTCGTGCTGGTAATTTGAGCAAAGTTTAAGTATTCATTACTATACGAATTCAAATTTAAATGAGATGATATGTTTAAAAGTGTACATACATGATGTTTATAGACTTGGTTAAGTCATATCAACGTGTATTAACGAATGAATAAGAGCACTATGTATGTGAATAATTAGAGGCACTGTGTGTGTGCGAATTCCTTTAACCGAGCACTATGAGTGCGAGATCGGTCAGTGGGCACTAAGTGTGTGAAGTGGAATTCATGTAAGACCTCGTTTGGGACGAAGGCATTGATTTGAGATAGTGTGTAAGACCATGTCGGGGACATGGCATCAACTCGATATGTGAGAATATGTAAGACCATATCTAGGATATGGCATTGTAAGAGCTATATGTGCTATTGCTGAATGGACACTATTTTGTTAATCTTGTTCAAGAAATTATTTTGATTAAGTTTCAACATTCGAAAGTTTGAAAGAATTTTTTTTTGAATGTTGATAATTTTGGATATACGAGTTATGCGCTAGAATAAATCTCATGCCAGAGTATTATATTAGGCTTTATGCCTATTCGACTGTATACGGGTAACGTTAACTATGATTGAATGTGCTAAATGAACTAAATGTTCAGGTACGTGAAAGTTGACTTTTCTTTTGGAAATGAAATAAGTTGAATAGTGAGATACGATGGAGTTATTAAGGATATTTATTGGGATGTTTGAGTATATGTGTACTTTTGGTCAGATTACAGCTTATACATGAATGAAAATGTGGGTTACAAATATGTGGGTTGATGATGTGAATTATACATGTTAATATGTGCTTAATATGTGTTTGAAATGCATTTGTGAATTAAATTAAGCGATTATTGCTTATGAAATCAAGAAAATGAGATATATGTGCATACTTGTAGAAATGTTTATGTATTTGTCTTAGGATAAGAAAATGATTTTATGGATCGATGCGAAATCAGTAATGAATTACAATTGCTATCGATGAGCTAATGTTTATATGGATATAATTCAATAAGAGGACGTTATCCTAAACTATGCATCGGTAGAAATTTTCGGGGACGAAAATTTCTTAAGTGGGGGAGAGTTGTGACAGCCCAAAATTGACCCTAGTCGGGAAGTGGTTTCGGGACCGCTAAACCGAGTCATAAAAATAATTAGCTGTCATATTTGATGCTTATTATATGTATATATGCATGTGTGAAAATTTCATATTTGAATTTTGTTTAATTGTAGGTGAATTTTAGTAAATAGGACTTATGTGAGAAAATTTTGAAATGTGATAGGTCAAAGCATAAGGATCTATTAGTGCATGTAAGAAAAAGGGGGGACTTGCATGCCAATTTCCCCCCTAATTAGTAGTGGCCGGCCATGAGCATGAGAGTGGACAAAATGTTATGGGGTGAAACATGTGGGAAACATGTTGTGTTAGTGTGTTATGGGAGAAAGAATATAATAAAGGGTTAGTAATAAAGAAATGAAAAGGGAGGGGTGATGAGAACAAAGTTGTCTCATCCATGTTCTCCCCCCCCATTGCCGTGACTTGAGAAGGAAAGAAAAGAAGAAATCGGTTCTTCTTGACCGAAAAAAAAATGATAGAAGGAAGAAATATTTTTTGAGGATTTTGGCAAGATAGCAAGCTAAAAATTTGAGGTAAGTGCATTCGGTCATAGAGAAAATTGAATCAAAAGTGGGTTGATCCTTGTCCTCCATTGCCGTAGCCTAAAGGGAGGGAGAAGAAGGTTTGGTTGCCTTGATTTTTGGCTTAGAAGATGGCTAGAATGAGGTATGTATTGAATCATTCTTGAAAATCTATGCATGTTTGAGATGATTAGTTCAAACTCTACTTATCCCATAGATTAAACTTAGAATTTTGAGGTTTGGAAGAGGTAAGTACCTTGAAATTTTTGGAAAATTATGTATAAAGAAGGTGGTTAGTTCAAGTTCTAATCATTCAATGGCTTGTTTATTTTGTTAAGTTCGGTTTCAAGGTTTGATCAAATTATGGTTATATTTGACATGGTTGGTTTATTTTGTTATGCTTGTTATATGATAGGTATAATTTCTGTTTGGGTGATGTGTATGTGATATTGATTATATGATTCGAAAATGAGATATGTGAATGATGAAATATAATCGGCCATGGAAGTAGCTCATTTTGGAAGTATGAATTGTGGTATATTTTTTTGTGGTTGATCATAAAAATTTGGCTTAAGTGAGGTAATTGGTAAAAGATGTGTTTATGATGTAATACATATGTTCTCATAAGCTAAGTTATGTATATGTGATATCTTGCATATTGGTTGTTAAGCTCAAGAGCTTAGAGGATCAAAGTCGGATAGGGGAAAAGAGAAAGTAAACGAATAGCCGTGGATATCTAATCGTCGACCACTTCCGAGGTAAGTTTTAAGTGTTTAAACGTTGAGTAAATTCAATTATAATAGGACATGATGAGTTGATTTAATAAGATAAGATGTGGTCATGATATGTTCTAAGCTCAAATGGTAAGTTCTTAAGTGTTTGAGCTTGGGAATTTAAGGGTAATTTGAAATAGTCTGCTTCGGACAGCAGCAGTAATGTGACTTTAGAAAATCACCATAAATTCATGGACTTGAATTAGAGGCTGAATGAGACATGAAATTAAAGCTTAATGAGTCTAGTTTCTTATAAAAGAAACCGTGTAAGCAAAGGAATTTCCGATAATGAGATATTTAAAGTTGTGTGAGACAGTGTCAGAATGACTCCGAAATCCCCTGTTCTGTTTTTAGAAAATCATTATAAATTTTACAAAAATGGTTATAAGATAAAATTTATATGCTTAGACTCCTTAATGAGTCTAGTTTCAAAGGAAATCAAATAAAACACATTTTGATTCTGTAAAATGAGAAATTTGATTCGTAGTGAAGAGTGGTCAGATTAGTCAAACAGTGAAACAGGGGAAACTTTAAGAAAAATCTGGTATTTATTGGCCAAACATAAAATTCTAAAAATTTTGTGGATGGAAGATATACGAGTCTATATTCAGGAAAAATTAACGGAAAGTGATTTGGAGTTTTTTAGCTACAGTTATAAATAATTTGGTGACTATTGCTCAGGAAAAACAGCTTGTGCTGAATTTGAGATTATGTTGTGAACCTTGATAAACTTGTTTTAGTTGCTCATAAGCTATTGATTAAACCCATACTTGAATTCTAAATCGTGATATTGTAAGTTTATGAGTATTCGAATATGAAATGATAGTAAGGCCTAATGGCCGATGTGATGAATGTGAAAGTGTATATATATGTGATAAGGCCTAATGGCCGATGTGATGAATGTGAAAGTGTATATATGTGATAAGGCCTAATGGCCGATGTGATGAATGTGAAAGTGTATATATATGTGATAGGGCCTAATGGCCGATGTGATGAATGTGAAAGTGTATATATGTGATAAGGCCTAATGGCCGATGTGATGAATGTGGAAGTGTATATATATGTGACAGGGCCGAGTGGCCAACGTGATGGATGTGAAAGTGTATAAATGTGATAAGTCCCGAAGGGCATTTGTGTCAGTACTATATCCGGGTTAAAACCCCGCAGGCTTTATGCGAGAATATTATCACTGATTAATGTCCTTAAGCTTCGTGCTTGTACTATATCCGAGCTCTAAAGACCCGATGACTACGTGTGGGGATTTTGTCCGGGTAAGACCCGATAACTTCGTGTGGAGATTATGTCCGGGTAAGACTTCGTAATAAGAATTGCTTATAAATATATTCAATGCGAAAGGTTAAACAGGTATGTACTCCAAGTTTATATGTGAGCTTGATTTGCACTAAATCATAAGGTAGTTATGTGATGCATACGAGAGCAATCTATGAGACTATTCCTATGATTATGTGACATCGGATCAGTGTGAGAGGTGATGTGAAATCATACGATATATCTATGTCACATGAGCTCACTTTTATGTGAAAGTTTATCTGCCTATTGTATATGATGAGATGTGCAGATTCGGTAAAGGGATGGTATGCCCGAAGGAAGAGTGAAATAAAAATACGAACAACTATGTTATAATTTGATTGTTATCTGTTGACACTGCTTAAAACTTACTAAGCATTGTAATGCTTACTCCGTTTACTCTGTTTTATAGATCTCATTGCGAAGCTACGGGCTCGGGGATCGTCAGCAACTAGTCACACTATCACTATCCACTGTTTGGTACTGCTATGTTTCGGATTGTCTTATGGCATGTATAAAATAGACTAGTGGCGGAAGAATATTTTGGTTAATGTATATAGCCATGCGAAAATGGCTTATATATGTTCGAGCATAATGTTATAATCATTTGGTATGGAATGGTTAATCGCTATCATGATTTGTGCTATTTATGCAAAAAGGGCTAGTTGAATCATGGAAACTACGAAATAGTAGGATTAGAATTAAATAGTGAATAAATTATGTAAACGAACCTTGATGAATCTATTTTCATAGGAAAGTAACGAAATGATCATATGGACAGTATGTTAAGAGATATTCAGGTTCTCGTGAGACAGGGCCAGAACGGTTTCTGGATTCCCTATTCCGACTTTGGAAATTCATTATAAATTAACCAGAGATAATTAGGAGTCATGCCATATATGTCTGGATTCCTCTCTGAGTCTAGTTTCTATAGAAACAAACGGCATCAGTATTGAAGCTCTTCGTAGGGAGATATCCAATTCGTAATGCGCAAAGGTCAGTGTAGTCGATCCCTGTAACATGGGAGACTTTGACTAATAAACTGTATTAATTGGCCCGACCAAAAATTCTAGAAAAAAATATGTAGATGGACATATGAGTCTAGTTTCAGGGAAAAATCACGAAACTGATTTTTGAGTTGTGAAACTAAATATATTATTTTTAAGGTGACAGTGACGCAGTTAGCCAACTGCCTGGAAAAATTTTAAAATGGACTGCAATAGTAAGCGAATTTAGTCTGTGAACCCCTTGTGTCCGACTCCGGCAACGGTCTTGGGTACGGGGTGTTACAGTGATAGTGTAATATCTCCTGACAATTTAAATCGTGTTTTAATATAGTAAATGGATTCCAATCAAGTTGTAGCTGATGATGTTGAAAGTAATGCGCTAGCCTCTGTTTATGGAGTAGCACAATCAGAGTTGAGACACGTATCGGGTAGCCAGGGAGGAGAAGCTAAAGAAGCCTTCTTCCAAATGATGAATGAGTGGTTCATGAAGTTTGTTTGAACAAATTCGGCTACTTAACAAGCTCCACCCCCACATAATTCCCAACCAGGTGTGGAACTTCTACGACTGAATAAGCTACTAGTTGATAAGATTCGAATCCATGGAGCCAAAGAGTTTAGAGCTAATGTTGATGGCAATCCTGAGAGAGCTGAGTTTTGTCTTGAAAATACGATTCGGGTGTTTGATGAACTTTTTGCACATTGACTGAATGTTTAAAATGTGTTGTATCACTTTTGAGAGACACTGTGTATCAATGGTGGAATACTTTGGTATCCGTGGTGCCGAGAGAAAGACTTTCCGTGGTGCCAAAAGAAAGACTTACCTGGGAATTCTTCCAAACTAAGTTCAAAAAGAAATACATCAGTCAACGGTTCATTGATCAAAAGCGAAAAGAGTTTTTTAAACAGCAACAAGGTCGTATCTCTGTGACTGAATATGAGCGAAAGTTTGTAAGACTGAGTAAATATGCTCGGGAGTGTGTTTCGACTGAGGCCATTATGTGTAAAAGCTTCGAAGATGGGTTGAACGAAGATATTAGATTGCTAGTTAGGATTCTAGAATTGAAAGAAATCGTGGTACTAGTTGACAGAGCCTGTAAAGTCGAAGAACTTGGCAAAGAAAAGAGAAAAGCGGATTTCAAGGCTAGAGATTCAAGAAAAAGATCGATGAATAAGCCATATCAATCTTCGTAAAAGAAATCAAGAGATTCGTATACCCATTCAAATGCTTAAATTGAGTATCCAAACAGAGATCGTAGGAAACAATACTCAAGTCTTAAAGCTCAAGCTACATCAGTATTAAGTGTTGGCAGCATGAGAAACAATAAACCTGAATGTCAACAGTGTGGTTGACGACATTTCGGAGATTGTTGGATGAATAATGATAAAGCCTGTTTTAGATGTGGTTTGCAAGAACACTTTATTCGTGATTGTCCTCAGTTATCTGGGAAAGATAATCTTCAGACTTCAAAGTCGAGTAATACAGTTGCTAGGGGTAGACCACCTCGAAGTGCTGGAAATATGATTATTAGTAAAGGTGCAACAAAAGATTAAGCTATGAGATTAGAGGCTAGAGCACCTGCTAGAGCTTACGCTATTCACGCTCGCGAAGATGCGTCATCACCAGATGCTATTACCGGTACATTTTCTCTCTATGACACTAATTTTATCGTATTGATTGATCCTAGATCGACTCATTCATATATCTGTACGAATTTAGTGTCTAGTAGGAATTTGTCTGTTGAGTCTACTGATTTTGTGATTAAAGTATCAAACCCCTTAGGCAAATATGTTTTAGTTGATAAAGTTTGCAAAAACTGTCCTTTGATGATTCGGGTTACTGTTTTTCAGCTAATTTGATGCTACTATCGTTCGATGAGTTTGATGTAATTCTGGGTATGGGTTGGTTGACTTTACATGATGTGGTTGTGAATTGTAGACGAAAGGCTATTGAATTGAAATGTCAAAATAATGAAATCCTTCGGATTGAAATTGATGAATCAAGTGGATTACCTATTGTGATATCATCGATGTTAGCTCAGAGATTTGTGAGAAAAGGTTGTGGAGCTTATCTTGCTTATGTTTTGGATACAAAAATGTCTGAATCAAAAATTAAATCTATGCCAGTAGCCTATGAGTATCCGGATGTGTTTCCAGAAGAGTCACAGGGGTTACCATCGATCAAGGAGGTCAAGTTTTGTAACACCCCTTACCCGTGTCCAACACCGGGATAGGATACGAGGCATTACCGGACTTAAACATACACATACGTGTAAAATCGGGCCATAAAGTTTCAACCAATTCAAAAAATTCAAACACATGCATATCATCCCTTATAAGAGCCTACGAGGCCCAAAACATACATCAGGGGTGGTTCGGGACTAATCCGAGAACTTCTAAAAATTTTACAACACTTAGGGAATTTTCCATGTTTAGAGAGTCACATGCCCGTGTGGATTAGGCCTTGTGGTCACACACGCCCATGTGGCTTGGGACACGCCCTTGTCCTCAGCCCGTGTAACTCTTTGTTTATGATGTCAGCAATGAAATGTAGTCACACAGCCAAGTCACACGCCCATGTGCTAAAGCCGTGTTCCCCACACGGCTGAGACACACGGCCGTGTCTCTACCCGTGTGGCCAACACTTAGGCTATTTTTCAAGTCTTGGTCAACCATAAACCCTCACACATTTATACAACATCAAGGACATATAACATGGCATCCATTCAATGATTAAACATCTTCAGTTGGGCCACAAACATAGCATTTTCATGTCATCATACTTGTGTATCTCATACTCATTTTATATCAAGTCTAGACATACCAAACCATATTCATTTAGCCTTGTCATCTGCATTAACATCATTAACTTACTTTAAATTTACACTTTTATACTAAGCATAGGGTCAAATCTATTAATCAAAGTTCATCCATCAAATACACATACCATATCATACATCCATAAATATCAAGCCATCACATCATGCACATCAAGACATTAGGACAGTTAAGCAAAATCAAATAAGTTTACAACCTAATGATCAAATATAAGCCATATCTCATGGCTCTATACAAATGAATCATTATAAGCCAACTCAATTGGCCAAATCATGAAACACATATCATAAAGTACTAAGTCTCTATACATGCCACTCACTTGAAAACACTTAAGGTTTATTAATACCCTGGCTTGATAATTTGATAGTGTAATGCCGCCTCCGACGATCTCCAACCTCGAGCTAACCTGACAACACTAAAAGAAATGGAAAAGAGAAGGGTAAGCTATATAGCTTAGTAAGTCCATATGAAAATAATAAGCAATATGTCAACATGCTTCTCAAGGTAATACAATTATAATTACACATTTACTTATGTTCTGGTCAAGCTATTTTCTCGAGTCATAGTTACTAAATTATTTATACCTAGAGATACAGAACTCCAAATTAAGATCTGATAATTTTCCCTGAAACTATACTCACATACCTTCTTACCATAAAATTTTCAGAATTTATGGATTGGCCAATAAGTACAGTTTATTCTTCAAAGTTACCCCTGTTCTGCTGTTTGACAGCTTCGACCTTTCTTTACTAAAACTTAATTATCTCATAGTACGAAATTCGGATAATATTCTCGTCTATTTCTATTGAAAATATACTCATTTTAATTTAGTAATATGAATTCTAATTAATAATTATTTTTGTAAAATTTTTAGTGATTTTCCAAAGTTACAACAGGGGAGTCTAGAATCACTCTGACCCTGTCTCACAAAAATTCAAATATCTCATAACATGAAATTATTTTGCTTACATCGTTTCATCTATTTGAAACTAGACTCAATAATATTTAATTTCATATCTTATTCAGTCACTAATTTGATTTCCACAATTTTTGGTGAATTTTCAAAGTCAGACTACTGCTGCTGTCCAAAACTGTTTTAGTGCAATATGATGATAACTATCATAAGTTCATTTTCAACTAATCATGAACTCACCATTTCATGGATTCCATGTTCAATTACACAAAGACATAATAACATAACCATAAAGATTATTCGTCATTCAAGCCTTTTTGCATACTTATCATATGTTCATATAAATACATATACGTAAACTTTCTCACTATAAGTGATTCTTCATCAAGGCATTGCTCATGAGTTTAGTGTACATACCTGTACTCACTCGTAGTATATCACATAACTATACATTCTTTAACATGCCTTCCTTGGGTCTTTCATCACATTATCCATTGCATTATCCGTTGAACACTCGAAATACTATTGGATACGCGGAAACTTGCACATAAGTGCCACAGAAACATATGTAGCCAAAGCTACCTCATAACATGTAATGCTCGCAATGGAGCTACTCACGGGCTTGCTCATAAAAGCTATCGGTCAAGGTGTAGCTACATGGGCTGCTCACACAAGCTGTTAGGTATCCGACCAACTCAAGGATTACCTAGCCACTAGCCATCAGTAGGACACACAAGACCATTGCCTAGAACCCAATTACATGTATCGCATCCATAATGAACTCGGACCAACTCAGCGGCCATGTAACATAATTGTGTGTCACACACGGCTAAGACACACGCTCGCGTCTCTGCCCGTGTAGACGAAAATAGGCAATTTACCAAGCCATTTTGCCACCCAAACATGCTTACACCTACATCAACCCAATTGGCACCAAAACATGGTCTATATAAAGGCATTCAAACCAATTAAATCAAGCCTAAATCATGATAATTCTATACCATTATAAACAATACATACAAGTCATAAAATAGGCCATTCCATTTATACCAAATTCACATATACAAATCAACTAATTAAACACTTTCAAACATGCACCATTATGCTCAAATCACAAGCATATAACTTATCCAATATCAACCAATTGACATATACAATATCTAAAACCCACAAGCATCATGTATTCGTCCATAAACTCACAACACAAGCTATATACACATATATATACGCAACCGTACCAACCAAATTAAGCCAACTCTCGTGTTTATATGCAAAACCAAAAACATTTAACATTTATATGACATTTCAAATGACCAAAGTCATTACCAACCCATAAACCAAAATGACTAAACTCCTATTCATGCCATATACTTAAAATGCTTAAGTTCAAAAGTACCAAAGTGATATTAGGAAAGTGTGATGAAGTCTCTGACGATTCCCGAATCCGAGCTAGCTTTGAATTCACTATAAAACACAGAAAAACAAATGATGTAAGCTATAAAGCTTAGTAAACTCGTATGAGAATAATAAGCAAAACTCACCATTTAATTATCATTAAATATATGCATATAACATGCTACAAAATATTTAACCACAGTGTTAACTTATATTCAACCACCTATTTAACCATGAATTCAATTCTTTTATATGTTCAATTCATATACAATTTCCATACATACTTGTATTGATACGTATCTATTTCTCACCATTTCATATCTTTGATATACCCATTGAACCATTTGGAATAATACTGGATACTCGAGAATCTTGCACCCTAAGTGCCAATATATATAACCGAAGCTATCTCAATAAATCTTGCACCGAAGTGTCAATACATAGCCAAAGCTATCTCAATATCATATCTCAATAATGCTCACTCTTGAGCTATCAACGGGTCTGCTCACACAAGTTTACGAGAATTTACAACACATGCCGGATAACTTAACCACCAATAGGATGTACAGACCAGCACCCAAAATAATAATGACCCCTAATCTTCGTCGAATAAGTCCACAATATCCTATTCAAAATTTATGCAATATTAAAGCATTTAAAATACACATATAACAATATTTATTACATACGAGCTTAACTCGGATACAAAAATGGCAAATTAAGTCAATTAATTTGAAACTTTCTTCTTTCCCCGATCTAAATCCGTATTTTGCCTTTCTTGATCTAAATATAATCAAAATTAACTTATTTAATAATCTCTCTATTCAACTTAATCCAAAAACACACATTAAGGCACTTTTACATTTTTCCCCTAACATTTCACATTTTTGCAATTTAGTCCTTATTTCATAAAATTACAAATTCATGCAATTCAACCAAAACCCAAGCTTTCTGAATTTCAATTAGGTCCCGGGCAGTCCATATTTTTCAATTATTTCACAATTTAACCACCAAATTTCAACATTTCACAAATTAATCCTTAATTGGACATTTTACTAAAAATCACTTAACAAATGTTGTTTATCTAACAACAAGCATTCATTTTATATCATTAAACATCAAAACACACAACATTCATCAATGTAAAAACCCTAAACCTTTAACATTTTTGCAAATTAGTCCCTGGGCTAGCTAGACTAAGCTGCAACGATCTCAAAAACATAAAAATCATTGAAAACGAGACAAAAACGAACTTAGAATTGAGCTTGCAAGTGACCGAATGCTTCAACCCTAAAATATGGATTTTCTCCTCTTTAATTTCGATAATGAAGAAGATGGTAACATTAACATTTTGTTTGTTTTATTTAATATACCTTAATAACTAAATTACCTAATTAACCTTTAATATAATTCATTAAATTCACTTAATATAAGCCCAAAAATGTACACTCATATAAAAAATGGTATATTTACCTCATAAGGACCTCCACTATTTAATTTCATAGTCATTTAATACCTTTAACTATTAGAACATCACTTTTGCACTTTACGCGATTTAGCCCTTTTTATCAAATTAAGCACTCAAATGATAAAATTTCTTAACAAAACTTTCGCACAAATATACTATCATGCTGTAAACATTAAAATAATAATAAAATAATTATTTTGACTTCAGATTTTTTGGTTCCAGAATCACTGTTCTGATTTGTCTAAAAAGGGGTTGTTACAACTCTCCCCCTTAGGGATTTTTGTCCTCGAAAATCTTACCAAAAAGGAGGTTAGGGTCTCATGTCTTCCTCAGGTTCCGACGTAGCCTCTTCGACACCGTTCCGTTGCCACAAAACCTTCATCTAAGCTATGTGTTTATTTCTCAATTCTTTAACCTCTCTAGCTAAGATTCTGATTGGTTCTTCATTATATGTCATATCAGGTTGAATTTCAATCTCTGACGAGGAAATTACATGTGATGGATTTGATCTATATCGGTGCAACATCGACACATGAAACACATTGTGAATCTTTTCCAACTCTGATGGCAAATCTAGCCGATATGCCACTGGCCCTATTCGTTCAATAATCTCGTACGGCTCGATAAATCGTGGACTCAATTGTCCTTTACGACCAAATTGAAGGATTTTCTTCCACATAGATACTTTTAGAAATACTTTTTTTCCAATCTAAAATTCAATGTCTTTTCATTTCAAATCCGCGTACGATTTCTGTCGATCTGAAGTTGCTTTCAAACTATCGCGAATTACTTTTACTTTGTTTTCAGTCTCTTTAATCAAATCAATCCTGTGAATCTTTTTCTTACTAAGCTCAGTCCAGTATAATAGACTTCAGCGTCTGCAACCATACAATGCTTCATACGGCACCATCTTTATGCTTGATTGAAAACTGTTGTTGTACGCGAATTCAACCAATGGTAAAAATTTCTCCCAATTACCTTCGAACTCTAAAACACAACAATGAAGCATATCTTTGGGAATTTCTATTACTCTCTCACATTGACCATCAGTTTACAAATGAAATGCGTTACTAAAATTCAACCTCGTACCCAGAGCTTCTTGCAATTTCTTCTAAAATTGGGACATAAACCTCGGATCTCTATCCAAAATAACAGAAACTGGTACCCCGTACAATCTAACGATCTCTGAAACATACAACTCAGCCAATTTATCAAGTGAATAGTCTATACATACCAAAATGAAATGCACCGATTTCGTCAGTCGATCAACATCAAGCCAAATAGCATATTTCTTTGTCAGAGACAAGGGCAAACCTGATACGAAATCCATCGTAACTCTATCCCACTTCCACTCTGGTATCATCACAGATTGTAGTATTCCCGAAGGCACCTGATGCTCGGCTTTTACTTGTTGAGAAATGATAAACCATAAATGTAACACATTTTAATCCCATGTTTAGAATGTTTTTGGATGATTTATTATATAATTTAGTGAATTTGATACTCCTAATCCTTTAATTTCATGTTTCCATACTTAGGTAAGCATATGAGAACAAAAGGAGCAGAAAACGGGCTAAAAATAGACAAAATGGGCTGATTTAAGGATCCACACGACCAAGACCATTCCCAAACAGGCTGAGCACATGCCTGTGTGAGCCACACGGGCTGGCCCCATGCCCATGTGGCAGCCCGTGTCGATATCACTCCCTGTTTCCCGAATATGTGAAAAAAGTGAATTTTTAGGATTTCTAAGCATTCTAAAGTCTATAAATACACACTAGAAGAGGACCTAAAAGGAAACGCAGAGAAGAATGAAGAAATTACTCGAAGAACACTGTCGGAATCAACTTAGAAGTAGGATCTCCTTTAAGATTGAAAATCTACAGTCAACTTCTCTAGAAGTTTTTGGGTTTCTTTATGTTTTGTTGTTTTCATAATTTTGAGATGTTTTCCTCCTTAAGTACGAACTAAATTCCCTAGATACCTAGGGAAGATGAAACCTTGATGGATCTTGTTATTTAATTTTTTGAATTACATGATAAATACTTGATTTCTTGATCTCAATTATGTGTACTTATTCCATATTTTAATATTTTTAGGATATTAACTCATGATTGATGTGCTTAATTCAGTGGAGAAAAAGTCCCTATTTAAGAGTAGATATGACATAATTGAGTGGAGTTGCATGCAATCCTAGAAATAGGACGACATAAATCTACCGGATTAGAGTCAAATCTATTAGGGTAATTCATAGATCAGTTAATACGACAATAGGGGTTTTAATTAGAAAGATATTTCAATTAATCAACCTAAAGTCAGTTATTTTTACTCTTGGAATAGATATTAATATAAATTAAGGATTTCTATGGATCAAGGCAAGTGAATAAATTATTTAATTCAGATTCAGAATAATAAGTGAAGTCTGGGTGGATTCTTTCCTGGGTGTTGTTTCTTATATCGGTTTATTCGATTATTTTCTTACTTTATTCTCTGTCGAGTTCTTAATAATTAGTTTAGATAATTTTAGATTAAAACAAACTACTTCAATTTACCGACTAGATAATAAAAAGATAGTAAGTACTAGTACTTTTAGACGTCGTGGATACGATATTCTCGACTCACCAGCTATACTATTATTCGATAGGTGTGTTTGCCTTCGTCGTGATTTTAGTTAGTTAAGTGAATCACCATCAGGTTTTTGGCGTCGTTGCCGAGGAATAAAATATTAGGAACACTTAATTTTTATTACTTTAGGCATTTTTATTTTTATTGCCTTTTATTTTTTATTTTAATTTACTAACTTTTTCTTTTATTTGCTTCTGGTAGGTTCCTTTAGTTTATGACTAGAAGAAACCTGTCAGGACCTCTAGTATTCGACTGTGAGATCGAAAGTACAGCTCGTAGAAATCATAGAGAAGCAAGGCAGAGTCAACAAAATACAATAGAAGAGCAAGAGGACGTTATTATTAATATTGAGGAGATAGCAGAAAATCATAATAATCAGCTACCTCTTGTGGTTGCTGTTAATCTTGTAAATCCAAACCTTGCTCTTTGTACTATATATAATTATGCCAAACCCAATTTAATTGGGGTTGAATCAAGTATTGTTAGACCTGCTATTGCTGTAAATAATTTTGAATTGAAACCTAACACTATTCAAATGATTCAACAGTTTGTTCAGTTTGATGGTTTGTAGGACGAAAACCCAAATACTCATTTGGCTAATTTCTTGGAATTCTGTGATACTTTTAAAATAAATGGCGTTTCTGATGATGACATTCATCTTTAGTTATTTACATTCTCATTAAGAAATAAGGCTAAATAGTAGTTGAACTCCCTACCACGAGGTTCTATCACTACATGGGAGCAAATGACCAAGAATTTTTTGTTAAAATATTTTCCACCGGTTAAATAGATAAATTAAGCTATCCCGATTTTAAAAATATCAAAATTACTAAAAACGAGACAAGAAAGCTTACCGAATTAAGCCAAGAAAGTTTCTTCTCTCTCTCCTATGGTTTCCATGTATTTTGGGGAGAAGATGACATAAAATAAGATGATAATTTCTTTTTAATTATTTATCATCTTTAATTATTTCCATTTCCAATTTAGTCCTTAGCCTTTTCTAATTTTTCCATGAATGAATCATAAAAAATATAACACCCCTAACCCGTATCCATTGCCGGAACAGGGTTTCAAAGCGTTACCAAAACATTCAGAAACAATCAATTCAAGTAAGTTACTATTCAATTCCGAAATCATTCATAACGTCCCTATATTGGGCCCTCGAGGCCTAATACGAGCATTAGAATCAAGTTGGGACTTAATCGGAACCTCTAATAATTTTTCACAGCTTTTCAAAATTTTTCCAAGGTGTAGGGCTCACACGCCTATGTTAGGGATCGTGTTCGACCCTGTGTAACTCTTTGACTTGCACACACAGCCATGCCACACGTCCGTGTGCTAGGCCGTGTGGTTAATTAATTCAATTCGAATTAGGGGCAGGTTTCATAAGGCCAAGATACATGCCCGTGGTCAATGCCGTGTGGTACACACGGCTGAGACACACGCTCGTGTTCCAAGCCATGTGGCACACATGGCTGGGACAAACGACCGTGTCTCTGCTCGTGTGCCTAACTCTGAGCATTCTATTTCTCAAATTTTAGGTGCAGGGGACACAAGGCCTAACCACATGCCCGTGTTGCCAGGCTGTGTGTCACACACAGCCTAGACACACTCCAGTGTGTTTGCCCGTGTGGACAAAATAAAGCCATTTCCTATGTAGCACCCCAAACCCGGCCCAGACGTTATGGCTGAATCCGACATGCCACATTGAAGTTATGAATCCATGTTCCCTTTTTAGTGTTTTAAAAGTCGACTTTTGTTAAGCTAACCATGTGAATGGAAGCTGGGCACCAGGTAGGTATCCGTAACAGAGGAGGTGAGCCATGAAGGCTGCTTAAGTACCAAGCTCTTCGATTGGATCCAATCCTAGACATGCCCACATCCATTGCCACACTTGGTTATAACAAATTGAAATTTCTTTGAGTGGTTATCTTTGGTAAAACGAATATTCGTGACGTCGTGTTATTTTAAAACAAGCATCGTTTTGAAATCGCGCCTTAAGTCTAGCCCATTTGAATTATTATCCATCAATTTAAAGTTATTTAAAATAATATAATCCCAGAAAATCAAAGAAGAAAATAAAGTTAAAATGGCCTTATTACAACCCAAAAATTAAATAGTAATTAAAAATAGCTTAAGAAAACCAGTCTCTTTTTCAAACCCAAAAGCGTTCACCATGGCCACTCTGAATCCCCTCCGGCTCCAAGACACCCACATCAAGGCCTACCTGCAAGGTTAAGAAGGGGTGAGTTTGGAAACTCAGTGTGTAAGGAAAACCCATTCAAAGCCCAAGTCAGCTCAAGCCTATTGGGCCTAAGCCCATTCAGGTAACAGTGGTACTGGACTAGAGCCCTTTTCAGATTACAATAAACTGGGCCTTATCCCCTTATTCAGATAACAGTATGGCCCATAGGCCCATTTCAAAATACATGCAACATCAATAACATATGCAAGCCTATTTAGGGAGACTACTCAACCCACCAACCACTACACTCCACTTGTACCAGCCCTACACTCCATGTGGGGAATAGCTCAACCCACCCAGCCCAACACTCCATAGTTGCAGCCTGGCTGCTCAATTAACAGTAAATTGAGGCAAAGCCTCCAGTACGTGGACAAGCCACTTTCAGTACTTCCTCCGTCAATATCCCAATCCCATGCATCAGATAATAACAACATGGCATACAGTAAATAACAACAGTCAAACATGCATTTAGGTTAATTTAACCCTAGGGGTATTTCGGTAATTTATCTACTAGGGGTAAAACTGTAAATTTTCCACTTTTAAAGGTATTTCAGTAATTTATCTATTCTAGGGTTTTTCATGCATACCCCTACCTTTCACGTACTAACAGAATCACTTACCGAGGGTTCTTACCGAATTGGGCCCGTTGGCCCTTTATTCCAATTTTGGCCCAATAAGCCCAAAAATGTCGAAGGCACAGAAATCATGCACTTTGCAGTCCAAACATTGCAGCTTACCAAAAACATTAATCGATTTACCTCACGAGCATTTGCACCCTCGCAAATCTACAAAATACCGGTTTTTGACATTTCGGCTTTTCGGCTTTTGCCGATCTAAACTAAGAAAGGGTGTCAGTTACACACCTGTTTTATGACGATTCGTTGACGAGATCCACGCTCGAACTACCAACAATTATATTACTACCACGTTAATCTACTACCGAAACAAACTACATAATAACTCCTTACCTTATTCGGCCATAACACCTTAGGCACTAGCAATCCTGCCTTTGCCGAAGTTTGCGACTAGACTTAGATCCCGTTGCTCCACTTGTCCAAGCCCTTGATTAGTAGCCTCTAGATCATATTATTATCAAGAAAAAATAGTTATCACAACCCCATAGGGCTACAAGTCCAAGTCGACAGCCTCCCTAACCTTTAAGGGTTTCGATTTTTCTAAAATACGAAATAAAGACTAGATTGAAAAGACTTACCACCGGTTCCTTCGGTCAATGATCCCAATTAATTTCTACTCAATTCTGATGCCGATCTAAGCCCTCAAATGATAACAAAAGTCGAGCCTTCAATGATCTCACTATTCGGCCAAGTCCCTAAGAGAGTGGGGTTTTCGGCTTTTGTTGAAGCTGTGTAAAGAAAGATGAAATAGGAGGGTTTTGCTATGGTCTTGTCGATAGAACCTTGAGGTTTAGAGAACTAGAGAATCGGTCAAGAATGATGGAAAAGATAATAAAATTGGCTAGGAGAAATCGACACAGAGGAAAGTATGGGTTTCGAGATTTCGGCTATTTATGGCAATGGCTATGAAGGTTTTAGAAACGTTTGAAGCAAAAGATGGAGATGCACAGGTGGTTAGAGGCATTCGGCTATGGAGGAAAAGAAGAAAAAGAAAAAGTTGAAGAGAAGAGGAGAAAAGAAAGAAGAGGAGAATGGTCAGCAAACGGCACAACTTTCTCCCTCATGCCGAATTTATACTGGCACTTATCCTAGCCGAATTTTGAGCCCCCAAAAGAAACCCTTGGCCGGCCAACTCTTTCTCCTTAAGAGTCCACTATTCGGCCATCACTACTCTCCCCAATCAGCTCCTAAATCCTCTCCTTTATGCCCTCCTTACTCAATCCCTTGAGCAATTTAAACTCCTCCTGACAGTCTTTCATTTAGGTTCCATTACTTACCTTTTCTGCACATAAAAATTAATATCACTAGTTTGCTTACCTTGCGACTCGGACCTTAGCTCTCCTTGGTCATCCACACGCCACCTCTCAAACCCCCAAGTGACGCCACAAGCCAACTTACCACGGGCTTCCTTGTGTTTTATTTTACCCAATTAATACCTTAAAGCCCAGCTAACCAGAACCCCTTTTTCTATAGAATTAAAATTAACTAAAATTACCGGATTTTAACTTAAACTTGGGCCTTCTAGAGACCCACTAACCTGACTAAATCTACGTCAAGCAGACAGAACACCAAAATTTAAAATTTGCCAACTCTCATAGAATTCCCGAAAATTGGGGCGTTATATCCTAGCTTCATTTCTCACCCAAAAACCTGCATATGAAACACTCAACCAATTCCAACCATTTAAAGCATTCAAATTTGGCAATTCCATCATTCATCAAGACATACCATTTCATGCATACAAGGTTACAACTCACCTTAGCTTAACTTAGGCATTAACAACATTTGATCACATGAACTTAGCATAACACATCTGTATATATATATAACATAATAGCTTACTAAATCATACCCAAAATGAACCATCACTAGCCATTCCAATGGCTATGTTACAAAATAACATTTCAAGTCACTATTGGCCAAGTTTCCCTATACATGTCATTATACCAAAATGATTTCACTAAATATACCCAAAATGCTAGATGATAGTGTGATGATGCTCCAACAATCTTCCAACCTTCATGGGCTTCCGAGCACTATAAAACAGGGGAAAAATAAAATGAGTAAGCATTATATGCTTAGTAAGTTCGTATAACAGAAACTAAACTTACCAATCTTGTTTATTAAAATCTAGGCAAACAAGGTTACGTTTCCATCCATTTGGCTAAATGGTTTAATCACATACATTCCATCAAACATGTTAGTCACCAAACTATTCATATAAATCAAGTAACATAGTTGAGCTCATCAAGCAATATTCTTTCAAGTCATTATCAATTCATCTCAAAGTTCTTGTGCCATGTTAAGAGTTATATGTCCGTTGAATCGTTGAAATTCTAATGAAGGCTCAAATAGTACACTCGAGGTGTACGTTTCATTAATTCATCAATTCTTATCAAGGTTACTCCTTAGAGTACTTAACCAAGGAACACACTCACGAGCCACATGTCATATAATAAGATTACTAGTCCAAGCTAAATCCTTTATATAGCGTAATCTCACAAGAGCTCAATTTGGGTTACCAGTCTAGGCTAAACCCTAATTATAACGTATGTTTGAGAGGTATTATATAGGGATTACTCGTCCGGGCTAAATCCTTTTTATAACAAGGTCATTAGGATTACCCGTTCGGGCTAAATCCTTTTTATAACAAGGTCATTGGGATTCCTCGCTCGAGCTAAATCCCGTCTGCAACAAATGCAGGACCTTACTTGTTTCGAGAAAGCACACACAATCATCGAAGTTCAACATCCAATCGGGACTAACCTTTTATCACCATTTCAAGCTTATTTTCATTTTTCATCATAGCATACAAGTGAAGCACATCAACATATGTCCGATTAAATTATATGAACTTACCTCGACACTTGTTTGCATAAAAGTCTACTAATCTGAAATATTTTCTTTTCCTCGATCTAACCTCAAATTAGTGTTGTTCGGATCTATATAAATGAAATTAATCATTAATTTCATACATTTCATACTTAGACAAACTCAAGTTAGTTTCTAGGTAAAATTACCATTTTGTCCCTAACTTTTCCAAAAATTTTGATTTTGTCCCTAGGCCCGGAAAACGAAACTTGTACAAATTACTCTCTATTCTAAGCCTAACCAAAGCCCCATTGCAAATTTTCCAGGACATGAATTCATAAAATTTCAGAATTTTTCATCAAATTTTATAACTTTTCATTTTAGTCCTTAAATCATGTTTACATCAAAAATTACTTTGTAAAAGTTGTTTATCTATCAATAATCTTTCATTTTCTACCATAAATTTCTAATTTCCAGCATAATTCATCGATGACCCATTTTCATACCTTGATAAATTTTCAAATTAATCCCTCAAATAGAGAGATTAAGCTATCCCAGTTTCAAAAATACCAAAATTACTAAAAATGAGACAAGGAAACTTACCCGATTAGGCCTTGAAAGCTTCTTTTCTCTTTCCTAAGGTTTCCATGTATTTTTTTAAGGTTGAAGATGACAAAATAAGATGATATAATTCTTTTCATCTTTTAATTAATTAATATTTTGCTATTTCCAATTTAGTCCTTGCCCTTTTTCTATAATTCCATGGATGAGTCACCATAAAAATTTACATACTTTTATTAATGGTCTAATTACCATATAAGGACCTTAATTTTTGAATTCCATAGCTATTTGATCCTTATAGCTACTAGAATTCAACTTTCGCATTTTACGCGATTTAGTCCTTCTTGTAATTAAACACTTAATCGATGAAATTTTCATATCAACATTTTCACACGTAATTTCTAACATATTATGGTCATGTGATAAAATAAAAATAAAATATATTTTGGGTCGGATTTGTGGTCCCGAAACCGCTGTTCCGATTTCACTGAAAAATGGTCTGTTACAAAAAATATATACTAACTTTTATTTAATGGTATAATTCCATATAAGGACCTTAAAGTTTTGAATTCCATAACTATTTGATCCTTCTAGCTACTACGATCCAACTTTTGCATTTTATGCAATTTAGTCATTTTCCATAATTAAGCACTTAATTGACAAAATTTTCTTATCAGAATTTTCACACGACATTCCTATCAAAATACTATCCATGCAAAAATATGAAAGTAAATTTTCTTTCCGGCTAAGATTTGTGGTCCCGAAATCACTGTTCCAATTTCATTGAAAAATGAGCTATTACATTTGGCACGACCTAGCACACAGTCTAGCACACAGGCGTTGGAATAACGAAAATATGCAAGTGTACACAATCGTAACAAGTTATAAAGTGACAAGTAAATATCGAGTTATCATACCCACAAGGATTGTGAAAAGAATTATTTATGAATTCTATTTAAAACACTTTGGTGAAAAAAATATTTTTTCTGAAGAGGGTGATTAAGAACTAAGATTCTAAACTAAATAAATAAATCTCAAATGCACAATTTCAAAATACGAGTTTAATCAAGATGACATAATTGTGTTAGATTAATTACATTTCTTATCTTAGAATTATTAAACTCATGTTTATATTGTTATGAATAAATTCATGGCAACTCAGTGGTTTGCTAACTTATGAACATACTCACCTACAAAAATCCATTCATCTCTAGGACATATCTTTATGTCAATTCAATCGATTAAACAAATCTTAATAGGCAAATACGTTATAGCACATACATACTTATTAAATTGAAATAATCTCTTAAAAATATCCCTATGTCAATTCAAACAATTAACTTGATTCAATAAGCACATAAAAGACTATGTGACGTAACAAAGTATCCTTACCTTGAAACAGTTTAATCACAATAATCTTACAAGTTATCCAAGGCAATTGTATTGTCAAATGCCGTTGCTAATTTAACCTTCAGCTAACTTTGATTAAACATGCACTGATTAAGTACTGTGTCCATTAATTACAATTTCAATCCGTTTAAATAATTAATTCACTAGTTACCTAACAATTGTAATGCAATAATAACTTAGTCATGATTTTACTTAATCAAGCATCTTATCAAGGCCTACAATAACATAAACACAATTTTAACAATTTAAGAAGATGAAATGCAATCAACATAACACGGATTAAATTCAAGATAAATTGATTAAATTAACCATTCAAAAACATAAATATTCATAGATATGGTCATCATAACAACAACAAAAATTAAAGAGATAGGGAACAAGAATCAAATCCGGTGTTTTTCCTTGGCTTGACTAGCTTGCTCCATTCTTTGTTATCTGTTGTCCTCGTCTATAAAAGCTACTATGAACACTTCAATGTTTCTCCAAAATGGCTGATGAACACCCCTTTTCCAAGGGAAGAAATCAGTAAGAGAGCAAGAGAATTTAGAATGACAAAGAAGAGAGAAAGTGGAGAGAAGAGAGAAAAGATGTGAATGATTTGATGTATGTTCAATGATCAGCCAGGGGGTGGGTTTTAAAGTTGAAGATGGCTGCTAAAATTAGCTAAAAATAGCAGCCAAAGAGCCATGCCTTGGCTAGCCACACATGTGGCGAGGTTGATGGTTTCAACTTTGCTAAATTTGGCTTGGGGCATATCTACAAAGCCACCAATTTTGGAGGAGTTTGAATGCAAATCGAACAAGTCTTTGAGGGCCTCTTTGCAAGCTTAAATAATCAACTAATAAGCTGATTTGGGTCAGCTCTTTGGATGGTTTTGGGCTATCCATTTCTTGGGCGGTTCTGTTGACTCGATTCGGTTCAACTGGACCACTTTTTCATAATTAATTAATAATAATTTATTAACCCAAATTAAATTGGATATAAATTAAAATTAATTATATTATGAATTAATACATATAATTTTGGACCGTCTTAGGCTAAAATTTAGTTCACCTCGATACTTCAAATCGCTTCTCGGTTTTGTGCTTCTAGTTGTGTCTACCGAGCCATTTTTCGCCCTTTGTGCAAATCTGTCGAAAATAACCAAAATTCATCAAAAATAATTATAAAATTAACTAAAATTCAACATGTTCATATTTTAAGTGCACTTTAATTATTTTTGGACAAGAATTTTATCGAAACTGTATGATTTTAAGTTAAAAAGGGCATGTAAAAATGCGTAAATTTTCGTGTTTCCAGGCGTCTGTGGCCAATTTTAGGGCACATGGGCTAGTCGCGCGGGCATGTGTGTTGGCCATGTGACCCAAGTCAAGGAGTTACACGGGATCAGACATGGGCTAGAACACGGCCATGTGATTACATTTCGAATGTCCATACCACCTGTGACACAGATGTGTGCCCCCTGTATTTTGAAAAAAATTTCTAAATGTTCCAAAAGTTTCCTAAGTTATCGGTTTAGTCCCGAATCACCCCGAATGCAGGGTTTGGGCCTCGTAGACTCGTAATAGGGACAATATGATTGATTTTGAATGATGATTACTTGATATTTGAATATGTATGTGAAATGTACATTTATTTGTGTTATAAGTTTGGTAATGCTCAGTAACCCTATTTCGGTGTTGAATACGGGTGAGGGGGTTACACCTGATTTGTATGAAATACTGTGTTAGTTATACTTTAAGTAATTTGGTTGGAAACCAACTGTATAGTTTAGTCTAATCAGTTTGATGAAAGGAACTTAGTTATATTTTTCTCGAAATTTGTAGGCCTATAAAAAGATAAGTTCTGATACTTATGACACTTGTTAAATTCCAGTAAACAAGATTAATCATGTTTATATGTGAAAGTATGTTATGAAAGGGGTTCTTCTTCCTTCTTCTTCCTATTCCGTACGTGGAAATTACTAATACCTTCGTTAAGTCTAGATGTATCACTTTATCGATAATCTAGAAGTTAACGTTATGTTTATCAGTGGCTATTCCATTTATAGGCAAGTATTACTATTCTGCATGTTAAATTCTAAAAGAGTAAGTTTGTAAAAGGTGCATGAATAGTAAAATGTAAGTATAAGGCTTTTCTTGGGAGTTGGCAGTGCTTAAATTGATGGTAAATTGTATACAAATAAGTCTTAATGATGTTCTTATGTTCTGAAATGTAACACCCCTAACTCGTATCCATCACCAGAATAGAGTTACGATGCATTACCAATCAACCACAACATAAATCATACATTTGTGCAACCATAATTAAAATCCATTCATCTCAATTACTTTGTCCCTTATAAAGTGTAACACCCCTTACCCGTGTCCAACGCCGAGTCAAGATAATTACTGGACTTGAACATACACTACTATGTAAACCGGGCCAGAAAATTTCGTTCAAATTTAAAATTTATCCAAGAACATGCATTTCGTCCCTTATATGGGCCTACGAGGCCCAAAACATACATCGAGGGCGATTCGGGACTAAACCGTGAACTTTAGAAATTTTTTTAAAATAGGGTCACAAACCTGTGTGGACACAAAGACACGCCCATGTCCCCAGGCCGTGTAACTCTATTTATGACGTCAGTATATTATACACCCGTGCGATAGGTCATGTGGCAAATTTAATTTCCGCATTTAAGGTGTAGACTACACATGGCCTGGGCACACTCCCATATCCTAAGGCTGTATCCTGCACACGGCTGAGACACACGGCCGTGCCTCTGCCCGTGTGTTTACTACCATGCATACTGACTTGTAAAACTAGGGTACAGGGGACATACGGCCAGACTACATGCCCATGGGGCTGACCGTGTGTCACACAGGGCCTAGACACATGCCCGTGTGTCTACTCATGTGGAAAACTTTGAGGCTATTTTTCAAGCCCTCTTGTCACCCTTAACAACCCCACCACACACTCATATGCCAATGGTGGTTGACATGGCATAAAAGGGTTACTTAGACATCCATGGCTTCCACTCATGGATAATAAATTCAAATCATGATTACCTTATTGGGACTCCTTGACTTGTTAAGTTCTTTCAATACATTTCTTTACCTTATTAATATAGTGACCAGACCAATTGACATCACTTCTCCATCAAACATAAATTCCACATTTTATCAACCATTTGGCACACACCACGAAAGTAATAACACATCTCATGCGTGTAACAATATTTAGGGATTTCAACCTAATAATCAATATGAGTCATATTTCATGGTCATATACAAAATGGAATAATATACCAAAAGGAGTCATCACTTTAGCTAACAAATATGACATATATAACAAAATACTAGGTCCCCTATACATGCCATACTTAAATGTAGTAAACTAATTATACCCCAAAAGATTTGTTGATAGTGTGACCCAAGCTCTGATGTCCACGATCCCCGAGCTAGCTTGACGATGCTAAAAGAAAAAGGAAAGGAGAGAAAGGTAAGCACAGGGCTTAGTAAGTTGCATGTAAATATATAACAACATAAGTCAAGATATTTATGGATTAAACATATTATCAATTATCATCACAATGTCATACTACACACATGAACGTAGTCAAAATTGACATTAAATGTCATCAAACATCAAGCTTATCTTACTCCTTTCTACTCATGCTAAATTTCCCATCATGAATCGAGTTCAATGCTCATGAGTTTTACGTACATACCTGTACCATACATTCTTACTCATATCACTCCACTTCTTAACCCAACATCTTGAATGGCCCATTGAACCACCGGAATACTTAAGGACAGTCGGGATTGTCATACACCAACTAAAGTACCAATGCTATGTCCCAGACATGATCTTACACTGGCACACATATCATCGTCGATGCCATGTCCTAGACTTGGTCTTACACTAGCACACATATCATCACCGATGCCATGTCCCAGACATGGCCTTAAACTGGCACACATATCATCACCGATGCCATGTCCTAGACATGGTCTTACACAGGCACATATAACACGGTGTCTCAACATCGAAGTCCTAAGTATTCCTTTGGGTCACTCAGGCTTCTGAGACACGTGGCTATCAATAAACTTCCATTGGATCATCACAAGTAAATTTTATTTAAGCATACATATATGTATCATATAATGTCAAATAATATTAAATACGAAATATTAGAATTGTTGAACTACTTACACACAACTTACCTCGGTGCAAATTATGGCAAATTTGCGATTTAGTCTACAACCTTGCCTTTTCCTCGGTCAAGGTCTATCCCTCATCCCTCTTTATCTATAATAGCATATTTAACTTATTTAATACAGGCATTATTCATTTCAATCCAAAAATCATGATATGGCAAAATTATAGTTTTGCCCTAAAATTTTAAAAAATTACAAAATTGCCCCTAGGCTTGTAAAATGAAAAGTACCCGTTTTTCTCATTATTCAAGCCTAGCTAAATCATTTTCCCTCTTATACCAACCTACGGTTTCATTTATTCACACATTTATAGATAGTTTCTACAACTTTTACAATTAGGTACTTTTTATCAATTTCACCAAAAACCACCTAGTAAAAGTTGTTTATCACACCTCAAACCTCTATATTTTTCCATTAGACATCAATGAACAAGCATGTCGTTCATGGGTATGTTTTTGAGTATGAAACCTAGCTCAAATTAAAGGTAGAAATAGCTAAATCGAGCTACGAGGATTTCAAAAAATATAAAAAAACATTAAAAACGGGGCTAGAATGCACTTACTTTGAACGTGAAAGATGAAAGAATCCCTAGCTGTGGCTTCTTGTGAAATTTGGCCAAGGAGGATGAAGATGGACACAAATTTTGGCTACTTTTCATTTATTAGCCAATGGACCAAAATGCCCTTCCATTATAACTTTGATATTTTATCCCTACTATGTCCGTTTTTGTCCATAATGACATATAATGGTCTAATTTCCAACTAGGACTTCAAATTTCAAATCTCATCACAATTAAGCCTTTAAATCAACTAGAACACATGTTTTTCACTTATTGCAATTTAGTCCTAATAACTCAATTGGACACTTTATCGGTGAAATTTCTCATCGATATTTTCGCACAAGCATGAATATATATCATGGACCTCAAAACATCCATAAAATGATTATTTTTATCTCGAATTTTTGGTCTCAAAACCACTGTTCTGATTAGACCATAATTCGAGATGTTACAAATCTCCCCTTTAGGGCCCCAAAAATCTTACTGGTAAACAAGTGCGGGTATTGATTTCTCATGGCTTCCTCGGGCTCCCATGTACCTTCCTCTATCCCATGCCTATGCCATAATACTTTTACTAAGGCAATATTCTTGTTTCTCAACTGTTTGACTTCCCGATCCAAGATCTAGATTGACTCTTCACCATTAGTCATGTCCGGTTGAATCTCAACTTCTATCAATGATATCACATACAAGGGGTCCGATCTATAATGGCATAACATAGACAAGTGGAATACATCATGGATCTTTTCTAATTTCATTGGTAAAGACAACCGATAAGCTATTAGTCCTATCCTTTCAGTGATTTCGTAAGGTCCTATGAAACAAGGACTTAACTTGCCCTTCCTGCCGAATCTCAGAATCTTTTTCCTTGAGGACACTTTCAAAAATACCTTATCATCCACTCAAAACTCAATTTCTTTTCTTTTCAAATCCACCTAAGACTTTTGTCTATCCGGTGCTGCTTTTAAAAAATCTTTAATTACTTTCACTTTGTCTTCGATTTCCTTAACCAAGTCAGCCCCATGCAATTTACTTTCCTTGAGCTCTGTCCAATATAAGGGAGTTTGACACTTTCGGCCATACAACACTTCATAGGGTGCCATTTTTAAACTCGTCTAGAAATTATTGTTTTAGACAAACTCAACCAAGGCTAAGTGTTTTTCCCAACTACCTTGGAATTATAGAACACAACATCTCAACATGTCTTTCAAGGTTGATTGGCCATCGGTTTGTGGGTGGAAAGCAGTACTAAAACTCAACCTCGTTCCAAGGCTTCTTGCAACCTTTTCCAAAACTGTGAGGTAAACCTCAGATTTTTATCCGATATGATCGATAAGGGTATTCGGTGAAGCCTCACAATTTCAGAAATATATAGCTCAGCCAGTTTATCAAGCGAGTAGTCAGTACGTACCGGGATGAAATGAGCCAACTTCGTCAATCAATCAATAACGACCCATACTGCATCTTACTTACTCAGTGTCAAAGTAAGCCCGATACAAAATCCATGGTAATTCAGTCCAATTTCGACTCGGGAACCATGATAAGCTGTAGTAATCCTCAAGGCACTTGGTGTTCAGCTTTTACTTGTTGACAAATTAAGCATCTCGCAACAAACTCGAAAATATCTCTCTTCATACTGTCCCACCAATATATTTTCTTCAAGTCGTTATACATTTTAATACTACTGGGGTGTACCGACAGACGAATATTATGTGCCTCATTCAAAATCTTATGAATAAATTTGGTGTCTTTAGGAACACAAATTTTATCTCGAAACATCAAGCAACCTTCGGAATCAACACAAAAATTAGATTCAGAACCCGATTCACACTATGTTTTCTTGGCTTGCAATTCATTGTCGTTACTCTGAGCTTCATAATTTCTTAAAGGAACATCGGCCTAGTTCTCAACTCCGCTACAACAGCACCATCATTTGATAAGGCTAATCGAGCATCCATGGCTCTCAAAGAAAGTAAGGATTTTCTACTTAGGGCATCGACTACCACATTCGCCTTTCCCGGATCTAATGATGGTGTTCTAGATAATAAAGGGGATTTAATTGAAATGGGTTCTTAAAGTAGAGGTCCTTATTTAGTAATTAGACCATTATATTTAAGTTTGGACAAATATGGGCAAGAATAGGACAAATTTGAAAGAAAAGCTTTTAAATTCATTTTGGTCATTTAGTAATTAAAAGAATTAAAAAGGGAAAATAAAGCCAAAATTGGTCCATCTTCTTCATGGAGGCCTAATATAGCATGGGGGAAGCCATGGTTAGAGTTTCCAAGCCTTCCAAGCTCAATAATCCTGAAAAGTGAGATTTGGACCTAGAACGGGAGAAAAACCAAAAATTCGGAAAGTTGGTAAAATGGTCGTTTTGGTATCGAGGAAAGTTCGTATGTTTAATAAGCATTTAATTATACATATTTGAATGATAAATTGATATTTTGGCCATAAATACTTTAGTATTGAGTTTCAGAAATAATGATTAATGTTCGATAATAATTCGACATTGGAAAGAGAACTTGTATAATTTATATGTAAGACCATATTTTGTATTATGGATTTGTATGATAACAATAAAGTATTGACTAGCATAGTTTGATGAGAATAAGTTAAGTTGATGATATGATGAGATTGAGAATGTAAGTATGTAAGTTGAGTAGCATTTTATTATTATGAAATTATTGTAATTAGTATTGTTATTATTGAGTTATGTGACTAACCTTGAGAATTTGAGCAAGTATGTTTCAGCTATGACTTGCCAAGGCATTGATATCTCAAAGTCCATGATTGTACCATGGCAATTAAGGAAGAATTGACGGAAAAGTCTATGTTCATAACATGGCATTTAAGGAGGAATTGACGGTTAAGGATACCATGTAAGACCATGTCAAGACATGGCATTGGTAAGGCAAGGATCCCGTGTAAGACCATGTCAAGACATTGCATCGGCATTGATTAAGGACTCCATGTAAGACCACATCAAGATGTGGCATTGGCACTAAGACAATGATACCATGTAAGACCATGTTTGGAACATGGCATTTGGTAAGACAAGGATACCATGTAAGACCATGTTTGGAACATGGCATTTGGTAAGATAAGGATATCATGTAAGACCATGCTAAGGCATGACATTGATAAGTTCTATAAGGCAAGGAAATCATGTAAGACCGTGTCAAGACATGGCATTGATGAGTTACTATAAGGCAAAGGTCCCATGTAAGACCATGCCAAGGCATGGCATTGGTTAGTTTATAAAGCAAGGATACCACGTAAGACCATGTCAAGAAATGGCAATGGTAAGTTCAAAAAGGAAACGTTTCTTGAGTAATCCAAAGAGTAAGTCAAAGAAACGACAAGGTGAGAACATGAAGAAAGAGTACATGTATGCATTTAAGGCTTATTTAATATTGAGATTGTAAGTAATTGAGATTATCAAGTATTAAGTAAGTGATGAGTTTTCAGTTATGCTTGTGACACTTTATGACATGATTGGCAATATGCCTATATTATGAAAGAGTACTCATGTGTTAAGTGAGATGTTGTAGGTATGTAAGCAAGCTATTAAGTAAGGTACCTTTTGTAATCTGAGCCTTTGGTAAGGTTACCGATGAGTAAGATGGGAAAGTAAGAACTAAACATTATTTAAGCAAATTATGATAGCATAATAGTAAGCTAAATTGATTTCTAATGCTTATTATTTTACATGTGAACTTACTAAGCTTTATAAGCTTACTTCTTTCACTTTCCCATGTTTCAAAGTAATTAAAAGCAAGCTCGGGTTAGAGGTCATCGAAGATCACTTCACACTATCAACTATCAAGTTACCAAATGGGTATCTTCGTTTACAAACATTCTAGTTTATGGCATGTATAGGGACCTAGCCATTTTGTGTGTATGTCCTTATGATATGGCTAAAGAATGGTATGTAAATATTTGATAATTATTAGCTATTGAAATGGCTAATGAAGAACATGTTTCGGTGTTATGTATGCCTAAATGGTAGTTAATACAAAGAAATCATGAAAAAGTAAAATTAGCATTAAAACAGTATTGAACAACAGTAGTGACGTGATCTTGAAAAAATCACCAAGAATAGTTAAAATGGAATTAGGTGATGAATGAGATATATAATTAAATCTTATTGACTCTATTTTGATATGAAAAAAACAAAGTAAGAAAAAGAAGTTTATATTAAGAGATATTTGAAATTTAGTGAGACTGGGTCAAAGCGATTTCTGAATCCCCTATTCTGACTTTATAAATTCACTAAAAACTGTACAAAAATAATTAGGAGTTATAGTTTATATTTCTAGATTCCTTAGTGAATCTAATTTCAAGAGAAACAAACAACATGGTTATTTGAATAGTGCAATAGGGAGAAAATTGATTCGTAGTGTGGAGAGGTCAGAGTAGTCAAATAGTGCAACAAGGGAAACTTTAACTAATAAACTGTACTAATTGGCTTGAGCAAAAATTCTGGAAAAATATTAGTAAGAAGATATATGAGTCTAGTTTCAGGGAAAATTCATGAATTTAAATTTTTAGTTTTGACTCGATTTATGATTTATTTAGTGACTATGACGCATGTAGATAGTTTTATAAGTAATAATGAAATAAATTATTTTGATTTGTCTAAGTATTCGAAAAATTTTTAATGTTCCCGGTTTGGTCCTAAATCAAAAGCAAATTTTATGCCCTTTTTAGGGACATATTGAATGAATGTAAATAAATTAATTTTAAAAGCAAATTTTATGCCCCGAATTAGTAAGTTAAGTTAGGTAACGCCTCGTGCTCGACTCTGACGATGGTCTCGGGTAAGGGGTGTTACATTGGGGACATCCTGATCTATCGGGTCGAGCATTCCCAACACTAGCAATTGAGGTAGTCTGAGTTTCGAAAAAGTGTACTGTTTACTCCAATTCTTGCTCGAATACCCAGCAGAGGCATTAGATCGATTAGTAAACTCTTTCGACTTCTTAGATGAAGATTGAAAAGATTTGCTCAGTTGCCTCTTCTTCAAGTCTCGAGACACCAAATCAGCTTTTCACTTTTTTTGGCCAATTCTTCGGCCTTACATGCTCTTTCGACCAAGAATACAAACTATTTCAACTTGAGGATGCCAGCGAACAATTGGATGTCTTCGTTCAACCCATCCTCAAATCTTTTACATATGATGGCTTCGGTAGATACACATTCCTGAGCATATTTGCTAAGCCTCACAAACTCACGCTCACACTCAGTAATTTTCATTTTTCCCTGTTTCAACTCGAGGAACTCCTTCCTCTTATGATCCATCAATCTTTGACTAATATACTTCTTGCGAAATTCCTCTTGGAAGAACTCCCAAGTCACTTTCTTCCTCGAAACAAACGATAAGAGGGTATTCCACCACTAGTAAGCGGAATCTCTTAGAAGCGATACCACACACTTCATGCACTCCTCCGGTGTGCATGACAACTCATCAAAGACTCGGTTGATGTTCTCAAGCCAAAACTTTGCTCTTTCCGGATCATCATCAATCTTAGCTCGGAACTCTTCAACTCATTGCTTTCTAATTCAGTCAACCGGAGGCCTTTCCCTTCTCACCATCTCAACAACTTGGGGAGCTACAGAGGTAGGCTGAGGAATAAGAGGGGGTGGGGGAAGTTGAACACCCGGGTTTGCCCGAACAAACTCGGTGTCCCAATTATTCATCATGTGGAGAAAGGCTTCTTTGCCTCCTTCTCCTCTACTAATCGTCTCGGGTCTACTATTAGCTGGCATTGCTCCTTCGGTGGGAGCAGGCGCGTTACTTTCTACATCGTCAGCAACTGCTCGTTTAGGATCCATTTACTATATAAAACATAATTTCAATTCTCAGGAGTTGTCACATTATCATAATACACGTATGGCATGTATAGCTATACTTCCACACTCGCTACGTAGTCCGAGAACTGACTAAACTATAGCTCTGATACCATAAAATATAACACCCCTTACCCGTGTCCAATGCCGGGATAGGATACGAGGTATTACTGGACTTGAACATACACTACTATGTAAACTTGGCCATAAAATGTTGTTCAAATTTAAAATTTATTCAAGAACACGCATATCGTCCCTTATATGGGCCTACGAGACCCAAAACATATATCAAGGGTGGTTCGAGACTAAATCGTGAACCTTAGAATTTTTTTTAAAAACATGGTCACATACCTGTGTGGACACAAGGAAATGCCCGTGCCCCTAGGCCGTGTAACTCTCAGTTTATGACGTCAGCATAAATATAATATCACATGGCCAAGTCACACGCCCGTGTGTTAGGCCGTGTGGCAAATTTAATTTTATCATTAAAGGTGCAGACTTCACACGGCCTGGGCACATGCCCATATCCTAAGGCCGTGTCCTCCACACGGCTGAGACACACGGCCGTGTCTCTGCTCGTGTGTTTACTACCATGCATATTGACTTGTAAAACTAGGGTGTAGGAGACATATGATCGGACTACATGCCCATGGGGCTGACCATGTGTCACACACGGGCATGTGTCTACCCATGTGGACAACTTTGAGGCTATTTTCCAAGCCCTCTTGTCACCCTTAACAACCCCAGCACACACTCATATGCCAATGGTGGTTGACATGGCATAAAAGGGTTACTTAGACATCCATGGCTTCCACTCATGCATAATAAATTCATATCAAGATTACCTAATTGGGACTTCTTGACTTGTTAAGTTCATTCAATACATTTCTTTACCTTATTAATATAGTGACCATAACAATTGGCATCATTTATCCATCAAACATAAATTTCACATTTTATCAACCATTTGGCACACACCACAAAAGTAATAACACATCTCATGCATGTAGCAATATTTAGGGATTTTAACCCAATAATCAATATGAGCCATATCTCATGGCCATATACAAAATAGAATAATATACCAAAAGGAGTCATCACTTTAGCTAAAAAATATGACACATATAACAAAATACTAAGTCCCCTATACATGCCATACTTAAATGTAGTAAACTAATTATACCCCAAAAGATTTGTTGATAGTGCGACCCAAGCTCTGACATCCACGATCCCCGAGCTAGCTTGACGATGCTAAAAGAAAAGGGAAAGGAGAGAAGGGTAAGCACAGGGCTTAGTAAGTTGCATGTAAATAAATAACAACATAAGTCAAGATATTTATGGATTAAACATATTATCAATTATCACCACAATATCATCCTACACACATGAACGTAGTCAAAGTTGACATTAAATGTCATTAAACATCAAGCTTATCTTACTCCTTTCTATTCATGCTAAATTTCCCTTCATGAATCGAGTTCAATACTCACGAGGTTTACGTACATACCTGTACCATACATTTTTACTCATATCACTCCACTTCTTAACCCAACATCTTAAATGGCCCGTGGAACCACCAGAATACTAAAGGACACTCGGGATTGTCATACACCAACTAAAGTACCAATGCCATGTCCCCGACATGGTCTTACATGAATCCACATATCATCGCCGATGCCATGTCCTAGACATGGTCTTACACTGACACACATATCATCATCGATTCTATGTCCCAGACATGGTTTTACACTGGCACACATAGCATCGCCGATGCCATGTCCCAGACATGGCCCTACACTGGCACACATATCATCGCCAATGCCATGTCCCAGACATGGCCATACACTGGCACACATATCATTTCTGATGCCATGTCCTAGACATGGTCTTACACAGGCACATATAGCACGGTGTCGCGACATCCAAGTCCTAAGTATTCCTTTGGGTCACCCTGGCTTTTGAGACACGAGGCTATCACTAAACTTACATTGGATCATCACAAGTCAATTTTATTAAATCATACATACATGTATCATATTGTAACACCCCTAACTCCCGTCCGTCGCCAGTGGGGTTACGAGGTATTACCGAAGAAAAACATAGTATTCGTACAATCACATAATTCCATAGATCTTATTCGTAAAATAAATATATTAAATTATTAATCACACTGTATGCACGAATTATAATTCCCAAGTTCAAACGAATTCAAATCAAATATTAAACCTTTGACTTCATAATTATTTACAAGTACTATTTAACCAAATAAAACATTTGACATATCTTATTGTTCAAGTCATGTGCAGCATTAAAATTGGCTATTATAAAAAAAATAAAAATAAAACATACTTGGCAATTCATTTAAAGACCAAACATGCCTATTTGCTAATTACAAAGCCATGCACATTTGACCATTTTAATATAACCAATTTTAAGAACACATACCAACCACTAGTGTATTCAATTCCCATATCATCTATCATTTTTAGAGTATAACCACATAATTAAAACACCAGTTATACTTTAAAAATAATTCACATCCTATAATAGCATATTAATACATCCAAATATCATAATAACTTGATATAACTCAATCAATTCATATAACAACAATGACATATGCACAAATTTAAAAGTATATAAGTTTTATTAATTAACACCCTATAGCCGAACATATATAAATATCATCTATCATTTTCATACCAACTCCTACTACCAGACATACATCTTAATTTAACCAATATTAATCCAGCGTCAAAACCTATTCCTCATTCAATTTATAGCACAAACATAACTTTAAATAATTTTAGACCTTGGTCGAATATATAATAGGCTTTAAACCTACTAATATGAAATATTCATAAGTTATTCATGACAAAAACCAATTAATACGGATAATTAATTTATATATATATATCAATTTTGCAAATTATAATCTATACTTATCAAATGGATTTAAATCGCAACTAAACCATCAAACCAAATATATCAAAACATCTAACCAAGAAGATTTTAAACCAAGCATAACATATAATAACTAAGCCATTTTCGCATGGCATAAATACACTTCTCATTCATAATGGATTCAATAGATAGAATAGCTTATACATGCCATAAGTTTAAACTTAAGCTTTCAAGAGTACCAAAATATAGACGATAGTGTGATGAGACTGATGATCTCGAGCACGTAACAATCTCTAAAATCTATAAAATTAAGACAAGTAAACACACTCTCAAGCAATTTAAACAATTTAAAAGACATTAATAGATCAATTTTAGCAACCAAGTCATGCTACTATAATCACATATTCAACCAAACTTGACTACCCATATATCTATCAATCAATCAAGTTTAATCCCCAACATGTTCGAATGTACATAACCTCTTTAAAAATAATTACTTATCACTTTCCATCTTACCATTTAATACCTAGCCGAATGTTCACTCACATATAAAATAAAAAATCAAACATTATAACATATATATAACATATCATTTTATTATTATTTTTTTTTTCCTTTTCAACTCATCCATCTTTCATTTTTCCAAATCTGTCATATGTATTATATTTATTACTACCAACCACATAATTTCAAGTTCAATAATATCAACCACAAAGGTTTGATTACGTATCTGCATTATTATGAACATAAATATTACACTATTACTCTTGAATTTGATAATTAGATCGTCTGATCATTTTCATTCACCCGATGTATTCGTACACTTAGTGCTATTGTTTAACTAGAAAAGCCATGAAATCACACACTTAGTGCTTAATATTTTCCTTTGCACACCTAGTGCTCGTTAACCAAACTCGCACACTTAGTGCTCGTTAACCAAACTCGCACGCTTAGTGAAATTTTCATGTCCATAACTATTTATATTCACACACTCAATGCCTAAATTTAATTTCTCAATGCATATCAATTCATATTTATTATTTCTATTTGCATTCGGAAACATCAAGATTTTACATTTCAACTTGGCTCACACATATATATAAATTATATTTATTTAAACCAACAATAAATATTTGCTTAATGACTTACCTCGGATATCGACGGACGATAAAGTTTGACTATTCAACTATTTTCGTTTTCCCTTGACCCACTTCTGATCTTTTTGTTTCTTGATCTATAAAGTTCCAAATTAAGCTTATTAAAATAAAATTTCATTCAATTTAATCACAAACACATAAATGAGCAAATTACCATTTTGCCCTTCCTATTTCACACATTTATATTTTAATCCACAACACATTAAACACAAAAAAATACACCAAATCTCAACATAGTATGCTTAGACTGAATACTCCCTAAGCTTATATAAGTCTCCATATTTCATAAATTTCACAATCTAGCCCCTTAATTTAATATTTTTGCAATTTGGCCCTAAATGCTCAAAATTACCAAAAATCCCAATACCAAACATGTTAATCTGACACATATATTTTATTTTCTATCATCAAACATAAAATTCATCAAATTATCAACAATGGCAATTCATGAAATCATCATCAAATTCAAAAATTCAAGCATGGGTCTTGTAGTACTCGAAGCAACGATCTCAAAAACGTAAAAATTATCGAAAATCGAGTTAGAACTTACCTTGGATTAAGCTTGAAAGTCACGAACCCTAAGTTTCTTTTCTTTTTCTTCTTTATTTTAATTTCGGTGATGGAGAAATAAAGATGAACTAATGTTTTCATGTTTTATTTTTTTATGATAATATAACTTATTTGATAATTTACTAGTTTGCCCTTACTAATAAAATTTATAAACTATATAAACTATGTCTAATGTCGTCCACCATCCTTCAAAATGGCTTATTAACCACTTTAAGGCTTCTATTTAAAAAGCCATCAACAATTAAGTCCTTCCAATTAAAACTAGCAAATTTTCAATTTATGCGATTAAGTCCTTTTATTAAATCGGACATCTGAACAATAAAATTTTTAAACGAATCTTTCACAAAAGCAACTTCACACATTTCAAGCATAGAAAATAATATTTAAATATTATTTTGACTCGGATTCGTGGTCCTGAAACCACCGTTCCAATTAGGGTCAAAATTGGACTGTTACACATATAATGTCAAATATTAAATACGTAATATTAGAATTTTAGAATTACTTACACACAACTTACCTCAGTGCAAAAATGGCAAATTTGCGATTTAGTCCACAACCTTTCCTTTTCTTCTGTCAAGGTCTATCCCTTGTCCCTCTTGATCTATAATAGCACATTTAGCTTATTTAATAGACACATTATTCATTTCAGTCCAAAAATCACGATATGGAAAAATTACAATTTTTCCCTTAAAATTTTACAAAATTATAAAATTGCCCCTAGGCTTGTAAAATGAAAAGTACCTATTTTTCTCATTATTCAAGCCTAGCCGAATCATTTTCCCTTTTATACCAACCCACATTTCTCATTTATTCACACACTTACACATAGTTGTTACAACTTTTACAATTAGGTCCTTTTTAGCAATTTCACCAAAAACCACCTAGTAAAAGTTGTTTATCACACCTCAAATGTAACACCCCAATTTTCAGGAATTCTGTGAATGTTGGCATAGGTTTAATTATGTTAGTGGGCCTCTAGAAGGCCCAAGCTTAAGATAGAACCCGGCAATTTTAGTTAATTTTTGTTCCATAAGAAAAAGGGGGTGAAATTATGAAATAGAACCTATGTGAAAATGTTTGAAAATGTTATAGGCTAAATTGAAGTGGCCAAATAAATAGGAGTGAAAAATAGGAGGATTTGCATGACAAACCTCCCATTTTACATGAAGTGGCCAGCCATCATGTTGTTGTAGACAATATGAGCACTTGATATCCATAATTCATGGTACAAATTGATAATGGGTTAGGTAAATGTTCCATGATAATGGATTAGGTAAATATTCCATGATAATGGGTTAGGTAAATGTTCCATGATGGGCATTTCATGTCTTTTGTATTAAAGAATTAAATGGATGAAATATGAAATTTTATTAAAAGAAAAAGGGGTGAAAGGAACAAAGTTTTGTCCATCTTTGTTCATCATAGCCTAAAGTTAGAGAAGAGAAAGGAGAGGAGAAAGCTCTTGAATGTTCGGTCACTTGGGGAAGAAAATTTAAGGTAAGTTCATGGTAGTTTGCTTTTATTTTGAGGTTCATGAGTTCTTCTTGATTCTACCTTAACTCTTGAAGCATATTTTGGTTTTTGGTTGTGTTGTGAGCATCTGGTCATGAATTAAAATGAAGGAAATGGTTGTTGTTTCATGTTCTTTTGATGAAAAATGGAAGATAGGTGAAGTTGAGCCAAACAAATGATCATGCATGTGCCTTAGATGCTAAAGGGAAAAATCGGCTAACATGTTGTGCTTTAAAATGATGAAATGGAGATTATACTTAAGTAAAATCATAGATATGTGATGATTGATTGGTGATATACATGTTTAAATAACATGCATGCAAGTTATGTGTGAAAGAGTGAATTTGGTAATAAATCTGCTTGGGACAGCAGCAGTAACGTGACTTTGGAAAATCACCATAAATTGTGGGAGATGAATTAGAAGCTGAATAAATTATGTAATTAAAGATTGTTGAGTCTAGTTTCAAATGAAATAAATGAGAACATATTTTGAATTCTGTACAATGAGAAATTTGATTCGTAATGAAGAGTGGTCAGATTAGTCAAACAGTGAAACATGCGAAACTTTGAGAAAAATCTGGTATTTATTGGCCAAAACCAAAAATTCTGAAAATTTTATGGATATAATATATATGAGTCTATTTTCAGGGAAAATTAACGGCACTTGATTTGGAGTTTCGTAGCTCCAGTTATAAATGATTTAGTGACTATTGCTCAGGAAGACAGCTTGCAGTGAAATTATGATTATGTGGTAAACATTGACAAAAATTTGTTAATGAGTTGCTTATTGATTTCTTATAAGCTTACTATGATCTGTAGGTGTGGTTGGCCGAATATTGTAAGGGGTTAATACTTATTTTGTATTTGAATAGTTAGATTAACGTGTTAGTAATCCAATTGTAGGCGGTTCGTGTGTGGATCTCGTCAGCATATTGTCGCAAACAGGTGTGTAACTAACACCCTCTTTCTTAGTCTGGATCGGAAAAAGTCAAAAAGCCGAAATGTCGAAAATCAGTATTTTGTAGATTTACGAGTGTGTGAATGCTCGTGAGGTAAATCGATTAATGTTTTTGGTAAGCTGCAAAATTTGGACTGCAAAGTGCATGATTTCTGTGCCCTCGATATTTTTGGGCTTAATGGGCCAACGGGCCCAATTCGGTAAGAACCCTTGGTACGTGATTCTGTTAGTACGTGAAAAGTAGGAATATGCATGAAAAACCCTAAAATAGATAAATTACTGAAATACCTTTAAAATGGAAAATTTACAGTTTTACCCCTAGTAGATAAATTACCGAAATACCCCTAGGGTTAAATTGACCTAAATGCATGTTTGACTGTTGTTATTTACTGCATGCCATGTTGTTATTATCTGATGCATGGGATTGGGATATTGACGGAGGAAGTACTGAAAGTGGCTTGTCCACGTACTGGAGGCTTTGCCTCAATTTACTGTTAACTGAGCAGCAAGGCTGAAACTGTGGAGTGTTGGGCTGGGTGGGTTGAGCTATTCCCCACATGGAGTGTAGGGCTGGTACGGGTGGAGTGTAGTGGTTGGTGGGTTGAGTAGTCTCCCCAAATGGGCTTGCATATGTTATTGATGTTGCATGTATTTTGAAATGGGCCTATGGGCCATACTGTTATCTGAATAAGGGGATAACGCCTAGTTTCTTGTAATCTGAAAAGGGCTCTAGTCCAGTACCACTGTTACCTGAATGGGCTTAGGCCCAATAGGCTTGAGCTGACTTGGGCTTTGAATGGGTTTTCCTTACACACTGAGTTTCCCCAAACTCACCCTTTTTATTTTCATCCACGCAGGTAATCCCCAACCATAGTGGGCTTGGAGCTGTGAGGAAATTCGGAGTGGCCACCCGTTCTGAAAGTTTGATTTTCTTCTGGTGAACTGGACATCCTTTTATTTACGTTGAGGTTTGGGTTTTTAAATGTAATAAGGCCGCTTAATTATTTTTGATGGTTTTAATATGTATTACTAAGATAGGTATTACTTATTTTAACTGTTGAAGTTGGATAGCTTTAGGGCGCGTTTTCAAAAACAACAATTGATTTCAAAATAACACGATAACAAGCAAAGCTTCCACAATGAAAGTATTTTCCAAAATTAATCACTTTTCCTAAAAATGACTTAATCAAATTGGTTTCCTAGAAATATACATGACATTAAGGTGTGTCAATGGCGGTGTGCATGTCTAGGATTGGATCTGAAGGGAGCTTGGTACTTAAGTAGCCCGATAAACTCACCTTCTCTTTTCTGGTTTCCTACCTGGTGCACAGCTTCCATTCACTTTAACCTATAATGAAATTATCTTTTAAAACACTAAGTAGGTTTTTCTGGATCAACAATATAAAATGTTTTGAACGATTCGATGTGGCATGTCGGATCCGGCCATAATGTTTGGGCGGGTTTGGGGTGCTACGTCAAACCTCCATATCCTTCCATTAGAAATCAAAGCACAAGCATGTCATTCATGGGTATGTTTTTGAACATAAACCCTAGCTCAAATTAAAGGTAGAAATATCTAAATCGAGCTACGAGGATTTCAAAAATCTAAAGAAGATTAAAAATGGGGCTAGAATGCACTTATTTCGAGCGTGAAAGATAAAAGAAACCCTAGCTATGACTTCTTGTGAAATTCGGCCAAGGAGGATGAAGATGGACACAAATTTTGACTATTTTTCCCTTTTAATTCTTTTATTAGCTAATGGACCAAAATGCCCTTCCATTATAACTTTGCTATTTTATCCCTCCTATGTCCACTTTTGTCCATAATGACATATAATGGTCTAATTGCCAAATAAGGACTTCAAATTTCAAATCTCATCACAATTAATCCCTTAAATCAACGAGAAAACATATTTTTCACTTATTGTAATTTAGTCCTAATAACTCAATTGGACACTTTATCGATAAAATTTCTCATCAATATTTTCACACAGGCAAGCATATATATCATGGACCTCGTAACATCCGTAAAATGATTATTACTATCTCAGATTTGTAGTATCAAAACCACTGTCCTGACTAGTCCCTAATTCAGGATGTTACATAAAGTCTTAAGAGACTTTAAAACATGCTTAGAAGTGGTTCGCGACTAAATCGGTAACATTTGCAAAGTTTGAGAAACTTAGAAAATTTTTCAACATTAAAGGGTGACATGCCCGTGTGAACAGGCCGTGTGCCTCACACAGTTTCCAGACACTCCCGTGTCACAGGCCATGTGAAAACAGGACATACATACTGACTTGCACCACACGGCTGAGGACACGCCTGTGTGCCATGGCCGTGGGAAAACTGGAGCGGTTACTGATTTGGGTCACACGGCCGACTACATCCCTATGTGCCAGCCCGTGTGCCACACGGCCAGTAGACACGTCCGTGTGCCTAGGCCGTGTCAAACCTGTAGGGTATACTGACTTAATTCGAAAGGGTACCCCATGGGACACATGACCGTGTAGCATAACCGTGTGTCGCACACGGCTGAAACACACGCCTGTGTCTCTGTCCATGTGGACAAAAATAGGCTATTTGAAAGCCAATTTTCCACCCTTTTCTCATGCACACAAAATAACCAAATTGGTACCATTTCAACATATATATAGGCAGCCAAAACATGCCAATTGATCATTTACAAAACATACCATAATATACCATTCCTCAAGCATTAATTCACCAACTTACAACTATCCAGAATAGCCAACTCATAACCAAACCAAAACAAGCCAACATATAAGGCATTATATATATCACATATATATTTCTTACCAAACACAATTCAAGCCAACTTAAATGGCCATACACACCAGCATTTACAAGCCAAATCACATGGTTAAAATCATAACTCAAAACATACCAATATGGCTCTAGCCTATACATGCCATATACCATATATACAAAACTCTCAAAAGTACCAACGAGATGATCGATAATGTGATGAAGTTTCCCTACAATTTTTGAATTCGAGCTAGCTTCGATAATCTATAAAACAGGGAAAGAACACACAAAGTAAGCTTCAAAAGCTTAGTAAGAAATACACAAATAAAGTCAACACATAGATATTTGCTTATCAATTCAAATATGCTAAACATAGCTAATCACATTCAAATTTACAAACCTTTCTCATTGAACATATATTCAACGTCTTAATCAAGTTCATCAAATACTTTCCCTTTTCAATACTCATATGAATTTCGTACGTACCTGAGTCATTTAGCTCATTCACATATTCTTTCTTGACTTGACTTTTGCCGTTGAACCGTTCAGAATCGTTAAGGATACTCGAAAATCACATAAGCTCATACAATGCCATATCCCAGATATGGTCTTACATGTTATTATATATCGATGCCATTGTCCCAGACAGGGTCTTACACGAAATTGATTAACGATGCCAATATCCCAAACATAGTCTTACACGTAATCTCAATAAAATGCCAATGTCCCTGACATGGTCTTACATGTAATTACATCTCGATAACCTAATGTCATGACAATCGTATCTATTTTATTCCTAAGGTTCCTACGAGACTTCAGGCTATAGTAACTTTATTGATTCTTTCTCGTAAGGGCCCGTTCAACATTTATAACATTTCCATGACAAGTAAACATATGTAATTCAATTTAAAGACATTTATTTGCATATGAACTTACCTCGTAGTCAGAATAGAGGAACTAGATCGACTATTGGATAACTTTCGATTTCCCTCAATCTAAATTCGATTTCTTTCGTTCTTGATCTTAATTAAAGCTTCAAGTTGTTGAAACCCTAAACACGTTCAAGCTTTCTTTTCTTCTTCAAATTTGGTGCAAAGAAGGTGATAATGGACTAATTTCATGTTTGTTTTATTTTAAATATACATTAATTCTATTATTACCATTTTAACCTTTGTTTAAAACATTATAACCCATATAATTCAAGGCCATTTATGTCCATCTCCACTAACCATAGTCTAATTACAATATAAGGACCTTTCATTTAATAAGCCATGGCAATTAAACACTTTTAACTTATAGCATGGTACTTTTTCATTTTACGCGATTAAGTCCTTTTTCTCAAATTGAGCTATTAAACGATAAAATTAGCTCACAAAATTTTCATACATAGATATTCACATTTTGTAAACACCAAAGATAATATTAAAATAACTTTTTGATCTCGAATTTTTGGTCCTGAAACCACTATTTTGATTTAGCTAAATCCAACTATTATAACTCTCCCCCTTAAGGATTTTCGTCCCCAAAAATCTTACCAGCGAATAGGTTTGGATATTGCTTTCTCATAGCATCGTTAGGTTCCCACGTAGCTTCTTTAACCCCGTGTCGATGCCATAATACTTTCACTAATGCTATTCTTTAATTTCTTAGCTCTTTGATCTCATGAGCTAGAATTCAGATCGGTTTTTCACTGTACGATAAATCTGACTGAATCTCAACTTTGGTCGGGGAAATAACATGTGAAGGGTCGGATCAGTATTTTCGAAGCACCGATACAAGAAATATATTATGAATCTTTTCTAACTTAGATGGCAATGCTAGTCGATAAGCAACTGGTCCAACTCGCTCGATAATTTCATATGGCCTGATGAATCTTGGACTATAACACCCCTTACCCGTGTCCGACACTGGATAGGATACGACGCATTATCGGACTTAAACATACACATACATGTAAAATCGGGCCATAAAAATTCAACCAATTTCAAAAAAATTCAAACACATGCATGTCGTCCCTTATACGGGCCTATGAGGCCCAAACCATACATCGGGGTTGGTTCGGGACTAAACCATGAACTTTCAAAACAATTTGGGCAACTTAACAATTTTTCTTGTTTTGGAGAGTCACACGCTCGTGGGGGTAGGCCATGTGGTCACACATGCCCGTGTGGCATGGGACACACCCGTGTCCTTAACCCGTGTAACTCTTTGACTATGACGTCATCATCAAAATAAGGTCACACGCCCATATCACATGCCCTGTGTCCAGACAATGTGGTACATTAAAAATAAATGAATTTTTCATAAAATAGTGTAGACTTCACACGGCCAGAGCACACGCCCGTATGGGTAGGCCGTGTCTCTCACACAGCCAAGACACACGCCCATGTCTTAGCCCGTGTGTTTACTATTAGGCATACTGACTTATAAAACTAGGGTACAGGGGACACATGGCTATACAATATGCTCGTGGGTGTAACACCCGTTACAAAATATAATCCGTCACCAGATTAGGGTTACGAGGCATTACCAAACATAAGCACAGTTCATCACAGACACTTATTACAAATCATGCACAATATTATATCGACTTCTTTATAATAATTTTGTACTCAATTAGCAACCAATCACTCATTATATAAGTTAAGTTTACATATACAAAACACATAACGAATACAAATCGAACATACATTATTAATCATATTACAAAAGTAATTCATGCTATAAAATTTAACTATATCAATACCATTATCAATAAATCAAATATAATCATGTGCATTAGTAATTCATGTGTAATCCATTATAATATCTTTAATCATTTTCGAACATCAAAGACATTTCATAGCATACTTAATCTGAACGCTCAAAAACCATTCCAAATAATATGCCTAGCCATTTTAACTTATCACAAGACTATGCGCATAAAACCATATTAATTTAAACCATATAGTTCTCAACTTACATTATTCACACATTTGCATTACTTAACCAAACAAAAACCAACATGATTTACCAATTATAACACATATACTAATCATGCTTTAGAAATTAAACATATCAATAATATTTATTTAATCATTTTACTAATCTCATTAACATAAAACATATCATATCGCACATACTTTATATTTCTATTAGCCGAACATATTAACTAAATAACATGGCATTTGAACACTTAAAATAAACATTAATCATAATTCATTTTCATGTGCTCAACTTACAACGGTACATTCATTTTTAAGCTTTCCTACATGCGCATATTAGCCTAAGTTGAACTATACCTCATTGTTAACAAAGCAGAATTTTACAAATACATATAATCATATCTAAATGACCAAATTTCACTTGCAACATATTCAATTCATACATTGCTCACTCGACTAACATTAATAAATTTTCATATAGTTTAACCAAATCAAAACATGTCAATTCCATATGTTATAAATCATGCCAAAATTTCATATACAGAACTAAATCAATTTATATATATATTCAGTCATTTAATATGACTTCCATATAACAGTTAAAACATATCCATTCTAGCCATCATAAACCGAACATAGATAGTCAAATATCATAGCCAAACTTACATTCACCAAATACACATATATCTTTAACCTTTTTACCAAAATAAACTCATCCATAATCAAACTTACTAAACCTCAATATTAATAAACATCTCAACTTCACTTCCTTTATACGCTATAATCAAATTTACCTTAATACCAACTCACATAACAAAACCTTAACAAAGCATATCAACAAGTTCACATATATTTATCTATGTATAAACCATAGCCAAATCACCAAAACCACAACCAAACATAACCATAATTTGATCAAACCTTGAAATCGAACTTAACAAAATAAACAAGCTATTTTTGCATGGCTTATATATATATAAAAATACCAAAATCAACATATCCAAATATAATCTAGCCTATACATGCCATAGGTTTGAAATTCAACTTATAAAGTACCGAAAATAGTCGATAGCGTGATAAACTTCGCTGACGATCCCCGAGCTTGTAACTTGACTCCAGAATCTATAAAACAGAGGCAAACATACACACACAGAGTAAACTGTCATAGATTAGTTAGTTATAAGAAAATAACAAATCAATGACATTTATAATTCAATACAACAAAATCGAATTTTGCTATTATGTTCATATACAATTTCAAACTTGTAATTACATTTACCAAACATATAAGTATGCCACAAATTCAAATTGGCTGAATGCACATATAGATAATAACATAATTAATTTTTCACTTCTAAGATCACATATATATTCACTTGTATCATATTCAATTTGTATCACATACCAAATAGCCAACCTACCTTAATTTCAAATTCGAAATTAATTATCACATACCTGATCACTTTAGCTCGATTACACATTCGATCACAACTTATCATTACCTATTGAACCATTCGAAATTGAATAGGATACTCAAATAATCACACATATTGTAAAATGTCAACGTCCCAGACGTGGTCTTACATGTAATCAGATATATTAGAATCACATATCGATGCCAACGTATTAAAAGTGGTCTTACTCGCACACATATATCAAAATCATATACTGATGCCAACGTATTAAATGTGGTCTTACTCGCACACATATAGCGATGGTCTTACTCGCACATCACATATCGGAATCCTATGTCATGACATATATATACTATCTATTCTTAAGGCTCATACGGGGCTTTTGAATGTCGTAACTTGATCGAATCAAACTCGTAACCATTGCTCTCAAACTTATATCATTTCGGCACCTTCTCAAACAATTATAACAATTCAATTCAGCATTTAAAATATACATATATTGAAATTCACAACATCTATTTGCCTATAAACTTACCTCGGACAACGATAATTGGAACGAGACGACTAATCGACAACTTTGGTTTTCCCCCTATCCAAATCCAATTTCTTTGGTTCTTTATCTAAAAATATTCAAATTAAACTCATTCAAACATAATTTCATTCAATTTAGTCCAAAAACACATAAATAGGAAAATTACCATTTTGCCCTTAACATTTTACACTTTTTACAATTTAGTCCAAATTGCACAAAACAAAGAACATGTAAAATTTGCACACACCATGTTTAGGCCGAATGTTACCCATGCTCATACAAGTCCATACATTTCATTTATTTCATATTTTAATCCCTTAATTTATTTTTTTTACAATTTAGCCCTAATTACTCAAAATCATCAAAAATTCCAATACAAAACATATTAATCCAAAACATATCTTTCATAATTCATCATCTAACATCACAAATTTCAATTATTCATCAATGGCATAACTCAAAATATTCATCAAAATCAGAAATTCAAGCATGGGCTTTGTACATTACACTGCAACGATCTTAAAAACGTAAAAAATTATAAAAAAACTAAACAAAAACCAACCTTGAATCAAGCTTCCAAAGTTCTGAATCCCCTAAAGCTTATTTCTTTTATTTTTTTCTCAAGTTTTGGTCATGTAATAAAAAATGAATGCATGATATCTTTTATTATATGTTTTATTATAATAACATATTTAACATTTTACATATTTAACCTTTATAATTTAATAACTAAACCATATTCATTAAGGCCACAACCGTCCATATCATGTTCTCATGGAAAAATTGCATTATAAACACTTCAAATTATATAGACAACCACAATTCAGCCATTACAAATTAAACCATCAAATTTTCATTTTACGCGATTAAGCCCTTTTTATTAAATCGATACTCAAACGAAAAAAATTAAAACACAAAAAATTCACACATAATAAAAACAGAAAATAATTTATAAATATTTTTTTGACTCGATTCGTGATCTCAAAACCACTGTTCTGAATAGGGTCTAAATCGGGCTGATATAGTGGGGCAGACCGTGTGTCACACACGGCCTAGAAACATGCTTGGTGTCTACCCGTGTGGACAATTTAAAGGCTATTTTCTAAGCCAATTGCCACCTTCATTCATCCACACTCTCAAACACTTTCATAGCATACAACATAGCATATTTAAACACTCAATATCCAATTCCATGGCATTTTCATGTCTTCAAAATATCATCCTAACACATATTCAATTAGTTACGCCATTTAGAAGATTCCACACCAATTTCATGCATAATCAAATTTGTTATCCAAATTCCATAATACATATTCATGACCATGATCATCTTAAATCGTTAAGTAAATTCTTATCTCCTAGCATCTATTACAAGCCTCATCATTCATTCACCAAGCAATAACATATCACATCATCAAGGCATTAGCACATGAATCCATGGGTAATTAGATTACAACCCAATGATCAAATATAAGTCATATCACATGGCTATTACAAAATGAATCATCAATATTAGAGGCCTTTACAACTTAGCCAAATATGCATGACACATATCACAAATAACCAAGTTCCCTATACATGCCATACTCAAGTTATCAAATTCACTATACCCAATATTCTTTTGATAGTGTGATCGAATACTCCGACAGCTTTTGATCCCCGAGCTAGCTTGGCGAAAGGATGGAAAGGAAAGAGGGTAAGCATTAAAGCTTAGTAAGTCTACATACAAATAATATGCAATGATAGTAAGCAATTATCATACAAAGACATAATAACTTAACCATAAAAAATCACTCATCATTCAAGCATTTTGACTTATTTATGAAGTCTTCATATATATGTATACTTTCTCATCACAAATCATCTTTTATCAAGGCACTACTCGATAGTTTAGCGTACATACATATACTTACCCGTAATATATCATATGACCATACCTTTTTTAACATGCCCTCATTGGGACTTTCATCACCTCATCCATTGTATTACTTGTTGAACACTCGGAATATTATTGAATACACAGAAAACTTGCACATAAGTGCCACATATACATTCGTAGCCAAAGCTACCTCATAACATGTAACGCTCGCTAAGGAGCTACTCACGGGCCTGTTTATATAAGCTATCGGTCAAGGTGTAACTACATGGGCTGCTCACACAAGCTGTCAGGTATCCGAACCACTCAGGACTACCTAGCCACCGGTAGGACACACAAGACCAGTACCTGAAACCAAATCACATGTGCCTCGTACATCATGAACTTAGACCACTCAATGAGTTCAGAGGTCACACATATATACCACGACCCTAGACCGCTCAATGAGTTTGGATTTCTTAATTCCTAGTGAGTCACTTGTATCCTAGACTATTGCTAAGGTTCAAGCATGATTTTCCTCACTTGTCCATGGTAGCTTTGTCATATTTTCTCGTGATGTCATATGTAACGACCATAATATCATTTATGCTTTCATAATAATCAATAAGCATATAACTCACAACAATAAGAAAACATTTATTGTAACAGCTTGGCTTTGACCCTAGTCGGAATAGTGGTTTCGGGACCACAAATATAAGTTAGAAAAATATTTTAATATTAATTTACGTATATTTGGTAAGTGAATTAACAAGTGAGAAAGTCGTGTGAAAATTTAACTGTTTGTGTGCTTAATTTGTTAAAAGGACCTAATCGCATAAAATATAAAAGCTGTGTGGTAGATGTTTAAGTGCTTATTTGAGTTGGCTTTCTAGAGTAAAGGTCCTTATGTGGTTATTTGACCATTGGAAGTTTGAATGGACTTATAAGGGCATGTGTTAGGTGAATTTATAATTGTTTATAAAAGGGCAAAATGGGAAAATGTTTATTAAAGTAATTTACATGAAAACAAATTAGAAAATCATGTCATATATGTGTTCATCCACCAAAATTGAAGAACAAAAAGAAAGAATAAAGGCTTTTAGGTTTCGGCACATTGGAAGCTTATTGGGTATGTTTTTACTTTGATTTTTGATAATTTTTACATTTTTGAGATCGTTGCTAAGTGTACTATAAAGCCCATGCCTCAATTTCTGATTTTGTTGATGATTTGAAAATGTGTCATGGATGAATTCATGAGTTTTCTGTTGTTAAATGGTGAAATATGAAAGCTTGATGTTGAGTTTACATGTTTTGCCTTTGGATTTTAGTTGGATTTGAGTAAATTGGGCTAATTTGTGAAAATGTTATTTTGAGGGACTAAAATCTGAAATAAATGAAATTTTTGGACTATTATGAGTGCTAGAAGAATTCGTCCAAGCATAAGTATATGCAAATTATGTGTATTTTGTGAATTAGGGACTAAAGTGTCAAAATGTGAAAATATGAGGGCTAAAGTGTAAAATGCCCTAAATATGTGTTTATAGATGGAATTGTATTAATTGGTGAATAAAAGGGTTAATTTTGAAAACCTATAGATCAAGAAAAGAGGAATTCAGACTTAGATCGGGGAAAGTCGAAGGTTATCGAGTAGATAGTCCGAGTCGACAAATTTCGAGTACGAGGTAAGTTCGTACTTAAAATATAATGTTAAGTATGTTTTGATGTCTTTATTATACATAGGTTGTAAATAATTGAATTGGATAATATGGTGATGAAACGGAAGTTGTGGCACTAAGTATGCGATTTAAAGTAGCTTGGACACTAAGTGTGCAATTTAACTAGCTTCGGCTATTTGAGGCACTAAGTGTGCGATACCGACTTAGTCTCAATTATTTGAGATGGCACTAAGTGTGCGGAAATATTTAGCTTCAGCTAACCTTATAGCACTAAGTGTGCTTGTAGCGGCCCCGTACCTGAGACCGTCGCCGGAGTCGAGAACGACGTGTTAACAGACTTAATTCATTAATTAAACAGCTCAAACAATTTATTTTAGAATTTCCAGACAAGCTGGCTAACTGCGTTACAGTCGCTAAAAAATCCATATCTCGAGTTACGAAACTCGAAATCCAATTCCATAAATGTTTCCTGAAACTAGACTCATATATCTACTTACTAATTTTTTTCTAGAATTTTTGGTCGAGCCAATTAGTACAGTTTATTAGTTAAAGTTTCCCCTGTTTCAGGGTTTGGCTACTCTGACCCCAGTGTATTACGAATCAGATATCTCCTAATTACTATGAAATTTGTTTCTCATAAAACTAGACTCAATAAAGATTTCATACATGTAAGGTACAACTCCTAATTGTGTTTTTACAATTTATGGTGAATTTTTAAAGTCAAAACAGGGGATTTAGAGATTGCTCTTACCCAGTTCCACCAAAACTTAAATATCTCATAAAATATAACTCATTTACCTGTTTCGTTTCTTCCATATGAAAATAGACTCATCAATCTTTGATTCCATGACTTATTCATCATTTAATTCCATTTATAATATTTTTAGTGATTTTTCAAATTCACGTCACTGTTGTTGTCTGATTCTGTTTTGTGGCAAATTTTACCTTTCCAAGGATTTTCATGGTTAAGACATAAAGCATACATGTTATCATATATAAACTTGATTAGCCATTCCAATAGCTAATCATTCTCAAACATTTCCATTCCATCCATGGGTCATATCGTAAGATTATACACACAAAATGATTGGAATGCTATGCATGCCATAATTCCAAAAATTACAAGTCATTATACCGCGATTGTCCAGTGATAGTGTGAGCATGCCTCCGACCGTCCCGATCTCCAAATTGACTTGTCAAAACTACAAAGAATGAAAAGGAGGGAGTGAGCATAGATGCTTAGTAAGTCTACATGCAAATAACAAATAACTTAACAAAGCAATTATACCAACCAACATTAGCATAATATCACCAAAACATATATCACATTTCTATTCATCATTCATCATCTTACCATATTATTGTTGTCGTATCAAGTCTCAACCCGAGGGTCAAGTACATACCTGTCCAAAGTGCCCAATCCACAACACTTACCAATACGTCTCTTGCATCTTGAGTATTCTTCCATTTCACTAGAATTTTACCCGTTGAACACATTGGAATATAACTCAGATACATGGAAAGTTTGCACATAAGTGCCACATATGTAGCCAAGCTACCATGTAACCAGCCCATAAGCGAACTCGAACTCAACTCAACGAGCTCAGGCGTTCGCATCCATAAGTGAACTCGGACTAAACTCAACTAGCTCGGACATTAGCATCAGAATATAACTAGAATTTTACTCGTTGAACACATCGGAATATAACTCGGATACATGGAAAGTTTGCACATAGTGCCACATATGTAGCCAAGCTACCATGTAACCCGCCCATAAACAAAATCGGACTCAACTCAATGAGCTCAGGCGTTCGCATCCATAAGTGAACTCGGTCTCAAGTCAACGAGCTCAGATGCTTAGTTACATCTCACGAACTCGGACTCAACTCAAAGAGCTCAGACATTCGCATCCATAAGTGAACTCGTACTCAACTCAACGAGTTCGGATGCCCAAATACCCTAATCTATTCCTAAGGTTCAACGGGATTTTCCTCATTCGTACTCCTTTACCATTATCCTTGGAATATCAATGACGATGCTTCGGTAGTCTTTCACATTTTTCACATAATTCATAAAATTTTTGCATGTTGTCCAACAATGACCACAAAGCATAGAATTGCATGATAACAATCATAATATCGTATAAATAGCATTAAATGATTTAAAATAACGGTTATATTACAATATTTACATATGAACTTACCTCGATACAAAATGAGAATAGTCGAGCCTATTCCTCGTAAATTTTATTTTTACCTTGATCTCGACTCGAATCTCTTTTCTCTTGATCTATAATATCAAATTAATTTATTTAATATGAACATTCATCAAAACATCCCCTAGTACGAACTTTGGCAAAATTACCATTTTGCCCCTAAACTTTCACATATTTACACTTTTTCCCCAAGGCTCGTAAATTAAACCTCATCCTATTTTCTTATGTTTTTTGACATGCTGATCATTTTTCCCTTCTATAGCAACATCAAATTCACACTCTAACATGTACTTATGAATATTAGGTATTTTTACCGATTATGTCATTTTACTTGTTTTTACGAAAAATCACTTAGCAAAAGTTGTTTAACACAATCTCAAACTTCATATTCTACCATAAAACATCAAAATTCATACATATCATCCATGGGTAAAATTTTAAATATAAACCCTAGCTCAAAATATTGGTAGAAATAGGAAAACCGAGCTACGAGGATTTTAAAAATGTAAAGAACGTTAAAAACGGGCATAAAAATCACTTACAATCAAGGCTTAAAAGTGTTGAAACCCTAGCTATAGTGGAGAGAAAAATTCAGTAGCAACTTATGGAGAAGATGATCATTTTTGTGTTATTTTTCCCATTTTATTTCATTTAATATCCAAATGACCAAGATGCCCTTTCTTACTAAACTTTCAAAAATTCCATCCATGTCCAATTTTTGTCCATAACCTTAGAAATTGGTCAAATTTCTATTTAAGACCTTCTAATTAATATTTTAAAGCAATTTCATACTAGAAACTTCTAGAATGCAAGTTTTGTAACTTATTCAATTTAGTCCCTAACTTCAAATTAAGCACTTTATGCATAGAATTTCTTCACAAAATTTTCACACAATCATGCAATCATATCATAGACCTCAAAATAATCATAAAATAATTATTTTTATCTCGGATTTTATGGTCCCGAAACCACTATTCCGATTAGGCCCTAATTCGGTTTATCACAACTCTCCCCCATTTAAGGATTTTCGTCCCCGAAAATCTTACTGGTAAATAAGTGTGGGTATTGATTCCTCATAGTTTCCTTGGGCTCCCATGTAGCCTCTTCTACCCCATGTTTTTGACATAATACCTTCACGAGATACTTTTATTTCTCAGTTGCTTGACCTCCCGAGCTAGAATTTTAATCGGTTCTTCATTGTAAGTCATATCCAGTTGTAACTCGATTTTTGTCGGTGAAATCACATGTGAAGGATCCGAATGATACTGACGTAACATAGATACATGGAATACATCATGAATCTTCTCTAATTCCTGTGGTAATGCTAACGGATACTCTAGCGGGCCAATTCTTTCAATTACCTCATACGGTCCGATGAAACGTGGACTCAACTTGCCTTTCCAATCGAATCTAAGAACTTTCTTCCATGGAGACACTTTTAAAAACACTTTATCACCGACTTGAAACTCGATCTCTTTTCTCTTCAAATCTGCATAAGATTTTTGCCTATCCGAAGCAGCTTTCAAACAATCTCGATTCACATTCACTTTTTCTTTAGTTTCCTTGATTAAATCAACTTTGTAAACCTGGTTTTCTTTGAGTTCGGTCCAATATAGCGGTGTCCGGTACTTGCGACCATACAATGCTTCATAAGGTGCCATTTTCAAACTCGTCTGATAACTGTTATTGTAAGCAAATTCTACCAACGGTAAGTACCTTTCCCAAATTCCTTGGAACTCCAACACGCAACATCTGAGCACATCTTCAAGAATCTGAATTACTCTCTCTGATTGTCCATCATTCTGTGGATGGAAGGCAGTGCAGAAATTTAACTTCATACCTAATGCTTCATGCAGCTTTTGCCAAAATCGCGAAGTAAACCTCGGATCTCTATCCGAAATAATTGACAAGGGTACTCCGTGAAGTCTAACAATCTCACTTATATATAATTCAACCAACTTATCAAGAGAATAATTAGTGCATACTAGAATAAAATGGGCTGATTTGGTTAATATGTCGACTATCACCCAGATCGTATCTTTCTTCTTCGGAGTTAACGGCAATCCTGATATAAAATCCATAGTAATTTGATTCCATCTCCATTCGGGAATCATGATAGGCTAAAGTAGACCCGAAGGCACCTGATGTTCAGCTTTTACTTGCTGACAAACCAAGCATTGCGATACAAACTTGGAAATATCTCTTTTCATTCCGTTCCACCAATACATTTTCTTCAAGTCATTGTACATCTTTGTACTACCTGGATGCATAGATAAACAACCATTGTGTGCTTCGTGAAAGATCCTTCGAATCAACTCATTATTTTTCGGTACACAAATCCAATCTTTAAACATCAAACAACCATCAAAGCTGATTCTAAAGTCTGATCCTGTATCTGCCTCACATTGTTTTCTTTTAGTTTGTAATTCTTTATCACTTCTCTGAGCTTCATAAATCTCTTGTAAAAATATCGGTCTTGCCTTAAAATCTACTAGAATCGAACCATCATCAGATACCGTCAACCAAGTATTCATAGCTCTCAAAGCAAATAATGACTTTCTACTCAAGGCATCGGCAACCACATCCGCTTTCCCCAGATGATAGTCAATCACAAGCTCGTAATCTTTCAATAATTCTAACCATCTCTGCTATCTCAAATTCAAGTCTTTTTGTGTCATCAAGTACTTGAGACTTTTGTGATCCATATACACTCGGCATTTTTCTCGGTACAGATAATGTCGCAAAATCTTCAAAGCAAATCCTACAGTAGCTAGCTCCAAATCATGAGTTGGATAGTTCTTTTCGTGAGATTTTAACTACCTCGAAGCATAAGCCACAACCTTTCCCTCTTGCATAAGTACACATCCCAAGCCATTTAGAGAGACATCACTATACACTACAAATTCTTTACCTGGCTCTGGTTGTACCAACACCGGTGCTTCAGTTAGTCACTTCTTTAATTTCTCAAAACTCTATTGGCATTCTTTTGTCCACTCGAATTTAACATCCTTTCGGAGTAGTCTGGTCATAGGAGTAGCAATCATAGAGAATCTATTTACAAATCGTCGGTAATAACTAGCCAAACCCAAGAAACTTCTGACCTCAGTCACGTTCTTCGACGGCTTCCACTCAACAATAGCTTAAATCTTACTGGGATCAACCCGTATACCATCACCTGAAACAATATGACCTAAGAATCCAACTTCACGAAGCCAAAACTCACTTTTACTGAACTTGGCATACAACTGCTTATCTCTCTGAATTTGCAAGACTATCCTCAAGTGCTCAGCATGTTCTGCCTCGTTCTTCGAATAAATCAAGATATCATCAATAAATACCACAACAAATTTGTCCAAATATGGCTGGAATATTCGATTCATCAAATCCATAAACACAGCAGGAGCATTTGTCAACCCGAATGGCATAACTAAGAATTCATAATGGTCGTACCTTGTTCTAAAAGCAGTTTTAGGCACATCTGATTCTTTCACCCGCAACTGGTAGTACCCAGACCTCAAATTAATCTTTGAAAACCATGTCGCTCCTTTCAACTGATCGAACAAGTTGTCAATTCTCGGCAACAGATACTTGTTCTTGACTGTCACCTTATTCAACTGTCGATAGTCCACACATAATCTCATAGAACAATCCTTCTTTTTCACAAATAATACGGGAGCACCCCAAGGCAAGAAACTCAGTCTCACAAAGCCTTTATTTGTCAATTCTTGCAACTGTATCTTTAATTATCTCAACTCTGTTGGTGCCATTCTATACAGAGCAATCAAGATCGGGGTCGTTCCCACTATTAGCTCAATACCAAATTCTACTTCTCTGACAGGAGGCAAACCCGGCAACTCCTCTAGAAATACATCCGCAAATTCATACACAATCAGTACTGATTCAACTTTCTTCTCAGATTCTTTTGTATTCAATACATATGCCAAATAAGCTTCATAACCTTTTCTCAAATATCTATGAGCTGACATCGAAGTAATCGCACTAAACAATGCATCTGATTCGTCTGATTCAACCCGCAGAATTTCACCATTTTCACATTTTAATTCAATAACCTTTTGTTTACAATTCACTATAGCATCATGCAATGTCAACCAATCCATACCCAAAATAACATCAAATTCATCAAACGGTAACAACATCAAGTCAGCTGGAAAGTAATGACCCCTAATCATCAAAGGACATTTCTTGCATACTTTATTAACTATGACACATTTACCTAATAGGTTCGATACTTTAACCATAAATTCCATTGACTCAACAGGTATGTTCATATTAGACACCAATTTCATGCACACATACGAATGAGTAGAACTAGGGTCGATCAAAGCAATAACATTAATATCATAAAGAGAGAAAGTACCGGTAATCACGTCGGGAGACGAAGCATCTTCACGTGCCCTTATGGCATAAGCTCTAGCCGGAGCTCTAGCTTCAGATTTCGGCGCTGATTCTCTGACTACATTCTTGCTGGTTTCCTCGTTCCCAGCATTTCTCGAAGATTTTCCTCTCGAAACAGTACCACTTGGCTTTGCACTCTAAAATTTTTCTTTCTCGATCCTCTCTGGACAATCTCTAATAAAATGATCCAGAGACCCACACTGGTAACATTCATTAGTTCTATAAGGATCAAAGTGACTTCTACTACATTGTTGGCACTCGGGTCTAGCAATTCTCATATTTCCCACACTAGCCACTGAAGTAGTCTGAGATCTGGAACCCACATTTTTCTTCTTACGATCCACATATGAATGTCCCGCTGATGCCTGAGAACGAGAATACATATCTTTGGACTTTCTAGACTGCAGTGGGAGTGTACTGCTCATCGGTCTTTTGTTCCAATTTCTTGTCTCAGCCTCTATCTTTCTCTTCTCTTTAATTAGTTCTTCAGCCCTGCAAGCCTGATCAACAAGTACCACAAATTATTTCAACTCAAGAATACCGACAAATACCTTGATGTCTTCATTAAGTATATCTTCAAATCGTCTGCACATTTTAACCTCTGAAGAGATATATTCTCGAGCATACTTGCTCAATTGAATGAACTTTCTTTCATACTCAATAACTGTCATGTTACCTTGCTTCAACTCGAGAAACTCTTTACGCTTCTGGTCTACAAATCTTTCGCTGATATATTTCTTCCGAAATTCTTCTTGAATGAATTCCTAAGTCACCTTCTCTTTCGGCACCACTGAAATTAATGTCTTCCACCAATGATAAGCCGAATCCCTCAGCAACGATATATAACACTTCAAGCACTCTTCAGGTGTACAAGATAACTCATGAAATACTCGAATAGAATTTTCGAGCCAAAATTCTGCTTTTTCAGCGTCATCATCAACATTTGCCCTGAATTCTTCGGCCCCTTGCTTGCAGATTCAGTCAACCAGAGATCTATGGAATTTCATCAGATCCATACCTGAAGGCATCTGGGGTATAGGTTGAGAAATCGGGGGTGGTGGGGGAGGTTGTTGAGTAGTCGGGTTCGTACGAACGAACACTGTGTAACAAGCATTCATCATTTGGAGAAAGGCTTCCCGAGCTCTTTCTCCTCCTCATTGGCCAACAGTAGGAGGTCGATTTTCAGTCGGCACCGCCCCTTCATCAGGAGCTGGCGCATTACTCTTTACATCATCAGCCACAGTTGGATCGGGATCTATTTACTATAAAAAAATCATTTAAAAAGGTCAGGAGTCGTCACACTATCACAATATATAAATATGGCATGTATAGCAAAATCCGTACTTACACCATGTTAGTTCGAGAACCGACTAAACCTACTCTGATACCACCAAATGTAATGCCCTCGTACCCGAGACCATCGTCGGAGTCGAGAATGAGGTGTTAACGGACTTAATTCATTAATTAAATAGCTCAAACGATTTATTTTAGAATTTCCAGACAAGTTGGCTAACTGCATCACAGTCGCTAAAAAATCCATCTCTCGAGTTACAAAACTCAAAATCCAATTCTGTAAATATTTCCTGAAACTAGACTCATATATCTACTTATTAATTTTTTTCTAGAATTTTTGGTCATGCCAATTAGTACAGTTTATTAGTTAAAGTTTCCTCTATTTCAGGGTTAGCTACTCTAACCCCAGTGTATTACGAATCAAATATCTCCCTGTACAGAGTTCAATTACTATGAAATTTGTTTCTCATAAAACTAGACTCAATAAGGATTTCATACATGCAAGGTAAAACTCCTAATTATTTTTTTTACAATTTCTGGTGAATTTTTAAAGTCAGAATAGGGGATTCAGAGATCGATCTAACCCTATTCTACCAAAACTTAAATATCTCATAAAATATAACTCATTTACCTGTTTCGTTTCTTCTATATGAAAATAGACTCATCAAGCTTAGATTCCATAACTTATTCATCATTTAATTCCATTTATACTATTTTTAGTGATTTTTCAAATTCACGTCACTGCTGCTACCTGATTCTGTTTTGTGGCAAATTTTACCTTTCCAAGGATTTTCATGGTTTAGTTAAGACATAAAGCATACATGTTGCCATTCCAATAGCTACTCATTCTAGAACATTTCCATTCCATCCATGGGCCATATAGTAAGACTATATGGACAAAATGATTGGAATGCTATACATGCCATAATTCCAAAAATTACAAGTCATTATACCGTGATTGTCCAGTGATAGTGTGAGCGTGCTCCAACTGTCCGGATCTCCAATTTGACTTGTCAAAACTTCAAAGAATGAAAAGGAGGGAGTAAGAATAGATGCTTAGTAAGTCCACATGCAAATAACAAATAACTTAACAAAGCAATTATACCAACCAACATTAGCATAATATCACCAAAACATATATCACATTTCTATTCATCATTCATCATCTTACCATATTATTGTTGTCGTATCAAGTCTCAACTGGAGGGTTAAGTACATACCTGTCCAAAGTTCCCATTCCACAATACTTACCAATACGTTTCTTGCATCTTGAGTATTCTTCCATTTCACTAGAATTTTACCCGTTGAACACATCGGAATATAACTCGAATACATGGAAAGTTTGCACATAAGTGCCACATATGTAGCCAAGCTACCATGTAACCCGCCCATAAGAAAAATCGAACTCAACTCAATGAGCTCGGGTGTTCGCATCCATAAGTGAACTCAGTCTCAACTCAGCAAGCTCAGATGCCTAGTTACATCTCACGAACTCGGACTCAACTCAAAGAGCTCGGACATTCGCATCCATAAGTGAACTCGGACTCAACTCAACGAGTTCGGATGCCCAAATATCCTAATCTATTCCTAAGGTTCAACTAGATTTTCCTCGTTCGTACTCCTTTACCATTATCCTTGGAATATCAATGACGATGCTTCGGTAGTCTTTCACATTTTCCACATAATTCATAAAATTTTTGCATGTTGTCCAACAACGACCACAAAGCATAGAATTGCATGATAACAATCATAATATCATATAAATAGCATTAAATGATTTAAAATAACAATTATATTACAATATTTACATATGAACTTACCTCGATACAAAATGAGAATAGTCGAGCCTATTCCTCGTAAACTTTATTTTTACCTTGATCTCGACTCAAATCTCTTTTCTCTTGATCTATAATACCAAATTAATTTATTTAATACACACATTAATCCAAACATCCCCTAGTACGAACTTTGGAAAAATTACCTTTTTGCCCTTAAACTTTCACATATTTACACTTTTTCCCCAAGGATCGTAAATTAAACCTCATCCTATTTTCTTATGTTTTATGACATTCTGATCATTTTTCCCTTCTATAGCAACATCAAATTCACACTCTAACATGTACTTATGAATATTAGGTATTTTTACCGATTATGTCATTTTACTCGTTTTTAAGAAAAATCACTTAGCAAAAGTTATTTAACACAATCTCAAACTTCATATTCTACCATAAAACATCAAAATTCATACATATCATCCATGGTTAAATTTTTAAATATAAACCCTAGCTCAAAATATTGGTAGAAATAGGTAAACCGAGCTACGAGGATTTCAAAAATGTAAAGAACTTAAAAAGGGGCATAAAAATCACTTACAACCAAGGCTTAAAAGTGTTGAAACCCTAGCTATGGTGGAGAGAAAAATTCAGCAGCAACTTATGAAGAAGATGATCATTTTTGTGTTATTTTTTCCATTTTATTTCATTTAATATCCAAATGACCAAAATGCCCTTCCTTACTAAACTTTCAAAAATTCCATCCATGTCCAATTTTTGTCCATAAACTTAGAAATTGGTCAAATTGCTATTCAAGACCTCCTAATTAATATTTCAAAGCAATTTCATACTAGAAACTTCTAGAATGCAAGTTTTGCAACTTATTCAATTTAGTCCTTAACTTCAAATTAAGCACTTTATGCATAGAATTTCTTCACGAAATTTTCACACAATCATGCATTCATATCATAGACCTCAAAATAATCATAAAATAATTATTTCTATCTCAAATTTTGTGGTCCCGAAACCACTATTTCGATTAGGCCCTAATTCGGGTTATCACGGTGCTGATGTATAAAATACGAATAACCTATGGAAAGTCTTATAACATTCAACATGAGGTAAGTACAAAAGTGAATAAGTACGGAAAGCTTCAGGTATGTATAATGCCTAAGTGGTAGATGATGTTATGTATATAAATCTTATTGAGTTGATATAGTTATATGGATTGAAATTGTGGAAATACTCATAGGTTATCATTTTATGTTCATATACTATGTGACAGCCCTAATGTGACCCTAGTCGGAAAGTGGTTTCGGGACCACAAGACCGAGTCGTAAAATAATTAATTGCTACATTCTATGCTTATTATGTGTGAACATGAGTATGTGGAAGTTTCATTCCCTAATTTTACCAATTGCATGAGAAATTGTTAATAGGGATCGATTTGAGACATGGTGAAAATATGATAGTCCAATTTAAAATGGTCTATTAGTGCATGTACCAAAAAGAGTGGACTTGCATGTCAAATAGACCATTTTTGAATATGAATGGCCGGCCAACATACGCATGCATTATGGTGTTCCCTTGTCTTCATTTTTTTATATTTGGTGGGAATTATGTATAATAAATTTATATTAGTAAGTGGTGATAAAAACAAAGTTCCATCATCTTTTCTATCATCTTGCCGAAACCATAAGGAAAAGAAAAGAAAAATGGAAGCTAGGACATTCGGCCAAGTGAGTTTATAGATTAAGGTATGATATCATGTGGTTCTTTTGGCATTTTTTTTGTGAAGTTGAGTTGTTTTGATGCTCATAACATGACCCATGTGTTGATTTTTGAGTTGTGTTGCAAGAAACCTTTGGTTATGTTCTTATATGCCAAATTGATGATGTTTTGTAGTATGTGATTTGAAATGGTTATAGATGAATATGAACTAAGAAACATGTATTATTGAGTAAGTAGAAGATAGAATGGGGTTTAAATGGGAGGTTCATTTGATTTATTTTTGTCCTTGTATGAAAAGTGGTTCTTTGTTAAGGCCGAATGAGTCATGCTAGATTAGTTGAAAAGAATGTTCATGTTATGAGGTAATTTGAATAATTGACCGAAACATGGAAGGAAGGGCAAGATTTATAAATTATGTTTGAGGGTGAAAGGAATAATGAAAGTTGTATTAAGTTTAATGTGCATACTTTAGTCTAAGTGTTGAGGAGTATTCGGCTAAGATAGTTGAAATGTGGGTGTTGCCGATTTTTAAATTTAGATTATGGGAGTGGCTATAATGGGCATTAAGATGTTGAACTTAAGAAATTAGAAGTAAATGAACTTGATAGTATTTAAGAGATAGAGGTGATAGATTAATGTTGCACATTCGGCTATGGTTAGGCATGTTGATGATCTTATCTTGATTTAGATAATTAGGCATAAAAGGGTGGTAAAGGGGATGAAATTGTCGAATGATTAGTTGGGTAACAAAAGAAGCATTCGGCCATCACTTGAGAGCTTGTGTGATGTTGGGTTTAAAATTAGCAAAGGTAACTTACCTAATGCATGTGCATGTGTGATTAGATTTTTGATGAGATGGTAGTTGCATGAGGTTATTAGCCGAATATACTAACATACATATACATGTGAAATTGGATTGTAAATATTTAGCAAGGTGGTTAAACTAGTTAAATTATTGATTAAGCTCAAGGAGTTAAAGGAGGTGAATCGAGCAAAGGCAAAGAAAAGGTCATCGAGTAGCCGAGTTGGAACCGTCTTACCCAACACGAGGTAAGTCATTAAGCATATAGTTGGTATTAATTCAAATGGTCATAACGTTTATGTAATGATGCTGAATGGAATGAATAAATATATATATGCATGTACGTATGTGATGATGAAAGTGTTGAATGAAAAGAAAAGAGGTGAGATGTATTGAGTTGTTGATCTCGGCACTAAATGTGCGAGTATAAACATTTATGACCACAAGATTGGCGCTACGTGTGCGGGTTTAAATTGTGCAGCACTAAGTGTGTGAATTGACTATGTAGCACTAAGTGTGCGAGTTTGACTATGTAGCACTAAGTGTGCGAATTGACTATGTAGCACTAAGTGTGCGAGTTTGACTATGTAGCACTAAGTGTGCGAGTTGACTATGTAGCACTAAGTGTGCGAGTTTGATTATGTAGCATTAAGTGTGCGAGTTGATTATATAGCACTGAGTGTGCGGACTTAATATATATTCTTGAATCATTATGGACACTAAGTGTGCGACGCTATTGAGTCGATCACGGACAGCGGATCGGGTAAGTGTCTTGAGTTCATGGCTAATAGGTGCTATGTCTATACTTGGTGTTGAGCTTGGTAAGTTTGAACCTATGTGACAAATATACTTGAAGTCACGTACATGAAATTTATCGTAGAATGGGTGAAAGGCCGTTTAGTTGTATGTTTGTAACGAAAATAAAATGATTTATGAAAATGCCTCGAATATCCTATTGATGAGTATGTGGATTGTGAATGCATAAATTGGTATGAAATTAAACCGATAGGTCGGAGGAACTATGGTATGGTTCGGAATGGATGGAGTAATTAGCCTCGTTCCATTTTGTTTCTCTTGTGATAATGTTATTGATGGATGGTAGTGCATAGCTTATGACTTACTGAGTTATAAACTCACTCGGTGTTTCCTTGTCACCTATTCTAGGTTTCTTGGACACATCTCTTTTTGCGTGGTCGGGCCGTCATCGAAGTCATCACACCGGATAGCAAGTTTTGGTACTTTCTTCTTAGTCGGCTTAGGAGAATATTTCGGCATGTATAGGCTATTATGTTGTGTTTGAACTTTAGTATGTAAACTTTAAGCCATGCGAAAATGGCATGAATGTTCGATTGAGTTGGATCAAGGAGTAGGCATGAAATGGACCTAGTTACTTTCGTAACAGATGCTGGCAGCAGCAGTGACATGAGATTGAAAAATCACTAAAAAATAGTAGGAGTGGAATTAATTGATGAATAAATTATGTATTCGAAGCTCGATGAGTCTACTTTCATATAGAAGCAACGAAAAGATCATATGAACAGTATGTTAAGAGATATTCAGGTTCTCGTGAGACAGGGCCAGAACGGTTTCTGGATTCCCTGTTCCGACTTTGGAAATTTATTATAAATCAACCAGAGATAATTAGGAGTCATACCATATATGTATAGATTCCTCTCTGAGTCTAGTTTCTATAGAAACAAACGGCATCAGTGTTGAAACTCTGTGCAGGGAGATATCCAAGTCGTAATGCACAAAGGTCAATGTAGTCGATCCCTGTAACATGGGAGACTTTGACTAATAAACTGTACTAATTGGTCCGACCAAAAATTCTAGAAAAAATTTGTAGAGGGGCATATGAGTCTATTTTTAGGGAAAATTTACGGAACTGGATTTCGAGTTTCAGAACTCGAGATATGATTTTTTAGCGACTAGTACGCAGACTGGCAGCTTGTCTGGAAATTTTTTTTTAAGTGGGTTGAAGTCTGTTAACACCTCGTGTTCGACTCCGGCGACGGCCTCGGGTTCGGGGTGTTACATACTATGAATGTTTTGAGTACAAACTTACTAAGCTTTTGAAAGCTTACTCTGTGTGACTATTGTCTGTTTTACAGTTATCGTAGCTACTGAAGGGTCGGGGATAGTCGAGGATCGTCACCACACTATCGATCTCATTTTGGTACTTTTCAAAATGTAAATATTTGAAGTATGGCATGTATAGGCTAGTGGTTGGGAAGTATGTTTTGTGATGTATATAACTAGCCATGAGATTTGGCTAATTTGTGTTTGAACTCATATTTGATAGTAGCTTATGATATGTGATATTAATTTGCAATTATGGCATGTCTTAATTGGGTAAAGGAGAAGGTAAGTTTGGTGAGTTCATGGTATGAGAATGGATGATGTTTTTTATATAATCTTACATTATGTTTTAGCATAAAGAATGGTTGATTGGGTTGTACATATATGCTTGATTCCTTGTTTGTAGGTTGACCCATAATGGGGTGGCAAGCTGGTTTAAACCAAGCATGCATTGTACCACACGGTCAAAGGCCTCGGGCGTGCTTTGTGGTCGTGTTTGTTTGGCAATAACCTCTTAAAAATCACACGGCTTTGACACATGGGCGTGTTATATGGTCGTGGGCATAAGATAGTAGCTAACTAAGTATCACACGGCCATAGTACACGGGCGTGCCTATTGGCGTGCCTATAGGCGTGTCTAGTGCCCGTGTGTGACACACAGCTTAGTCGCACGGGCGTGTGACTTTAACCATTTGAAAGAATTGGTTAAGTTCTAAAAATTCTGAATAGGTTTGGTTTAGTTTCGACCTCTTCCTAATGCATGTTTAAGGTCTCATTGACCTAAGAAAAGGACTTATATTGATGTTTGACTATGATGCTATGATGTTTGTGAAATGAATACGAAGTGCTTCGATATGTTTGATAATCCGCTTAACCCTAGTTTGGCGATGGATACGGGTTAGGGGTGTTACATTTATCACATAATATCAAAACATTAAAAACATGCTACAACACCACATTATTTGCATATGAACTTACCTCGGTACAAAATGATGATAATCGAGCCTATTCTTCGAAAACTTTATTCTTTCCTAGATCAAGACCCGTATTATGTTTTTCTTGATCTATAATGCCAAATTTAACTTGTTTAATAATCACATTGTCCAAATCAATCCATAATTCATGCTTTGATGAAATTACCTTTTTTTACCCCTAACTTTTCACTTGTTTACAATTTAGTCCCTAAGCTTGTAAAATGAAATGCATGCATTTTCTTTGTTACCCAAGCCTAGCCAAATTTTCCTTAGACTCATAACAGCCCATATCTTCATTAAAAACAGATTTTTATCACTTATTTTACACCTTTTTCAATTGAGTCCTTTTTATTGGTTTTTATGAAAAATCACCTAGTAAAAGATGTTTATCACACACCAAACTCTCATATTCCTCCATAAATCATCAAAATACATGCATGTCACACATGGGTAAATTTTCATGCATAACCCTACTTTAAAATAAGGGTGGAAATAGGTAAATCAAGCTACGAGGACTTTAAAAATGTAAAGAACATTAAAAAGGGGCTTGGGAGCACTTACAGTCAAGCTTGAAAGTTGAACAAAATCCTAGCTATGGTGTCTTGAGAATTTCGGCCAAGCATGGAGAAGATGAGCACATTTTTGTTTTGATTTTCCCTTTTTTATTCTTTTAATTACCAAATGACCAAAATGCTCTGAGGGTCTTTCTTTCAAATTTTTCCTATGCATGCCCATTTTTGTCCAAAATTTTAAAAATTGGTCAAATTGCTAATTAGGACCTTCTAATTTATAATCTAAAGAAATTTCATGCTAAAAGCTTTTAGAACACAAGTTTTCCATCTTATTTAATTTGGTCCCTAAAGTTCAATTGAACGTTTTATGCATAGAATTTCTTCATGAAATTTTCACATAGGCATGTATTCATATCATGGACCTCATAATAATCATAAAATAATTATTTATATCTCAGATTTGTGGTCTTGAAACCACTGTTCTGACTAGGCCCTAATTCGGGATGTTACATAAACTCAATTTGCTTTTACGACTGAATCGAAGTATTTTCTTCTACGGAGATACTTTCAAAAACACTTTATCCCCGATCTGAAACTCAATATCCTTTTATTTCAAGTCTGCATAAGATTTCTATCGATCTGGCACTGCTTTCAGATTATCACGAATTACTTTCACTTTTTCTTCAGTCTCTCTAATCAAATCAACACCGTGAATCTTATTCTCACTTAACTCAGTCCAGTACAAAAGTGTTCGACACTTTTGACCTTATAAAGCTTCGTATGGTGCCATCTTAATACTCGATTGAAAACTGTTGTTATATACGAATTCAATCAATAGCAAATTCTTTTCCCACGTACCTTTGAACTCAAGAATGCAACATCTCAACATATCCTTGAGTATCTATATAACTCGCTCGGATTGACCATCTGTCTATGAGTGAAATGGGTACTAAAATGTAATTTTGTACCTAGTGATCTTGCAGTTTCTTCCAAACCCTCGATGTGAATCTTGGATCTCTATTCGAAACAATAGAAATAGGTACTCTATGTAACCTCACAATCTCAGAGATATATAACTCAGCTAAATTTTCAAGCGAATAATCCATTTGTACCGAAATGAAATGGGTCAATTTTTTCAATCTGTCAACTATAACCCAAATTGAATCTTTCTTGCTTAGAGATAGGGGCAAACCCAAAACAAAATTCATAGTCACTCTATCCCATTTCCACTTGGGAATCATGATAGGCTCTAATAAACCAGATGGTACCTGATGCTCAGCTTTAACTTCCTGACAAATCAAACATTTCGGAGCAAATTCCGAAATATCACATTTCATGGCATGCCACCAATAAAGCTGTTTCAAGTCATTATATATTTTCGTGTTTCTCGAATGAATAGACAAACGACTATTATGTTCTTTATTCAAAATCATCTAAATCAACTCTGAATTTCTCAAGACACATATTCGACCTCTGAATCTCAAACAATCATCAGCGTCAACTTGGAATTCTGAATCAAGGTTCGAATCACATTGAGCTCGTTTTGCTAACATTTCATTATCAACTTTCTAAGCTTCACAAATATACTATACAAACAACGGTCTCGCTTTCAACTCAGCTACAATCAAGCCGTCATTAGATAAAGCCAACTGAGTATTCATTGCATGTAGAGCAAATAAAGATTTCTGACTTAATGCATCAGCAACAACATTTGCTTTTCCCGGATGATAGTCAATCACTAGTTCGTAATCTTTTAGTATTCTAGCCATCTCCGCTGTTGCAAATTCAAATATTTCTGAGTCATCAGATGTTTCAAACTCTTATGATCTAAATAAATATGACATTTCTCACCAAACAAATAATGTCGCCAAATCTTCAACGTAAACACAATGGCTGCTAACTCTAAATCATACGTTGGGTAATTCTTTTCATACGGATACAACTGTCTCAAGGCATAACCTATAACTTGTCTTCTTGCATCAAAACGCAACCCAGACCATTTAATGATGCATCATTATAGATCACAAATTCTTTACCCGATTCTGGCTGTACTAACACCGGAGCTTTAGTCAAAAGTGCTTTCAACTGATCAAAACTTTTCTGACATTTCGCAGACCATTCAAACTTTACATCCTTTTGAAGCAGTCTTGTTAACGGAGTCACAATCATTGAAAAGTCTTTCACAAATCGTTTATAATAACCAGCTAGTCCCAGAAAACTGCAAACTTCAAATACATTTCTCGGAGGCTTCCAATCTATAATCGCAGATATCTTGCTCGGATTGACTCGAATTTCTAATGCTGACACAATATGCCCCAGAAAATCAACTTCGTGCATCAAAAATTCACATTTACTAAACTTTGCATATAACTGCTTATCACACAGAATCTGCAATATAATTCTCAAATGCTCAGCGTGCTTAGATTCATTTCATGAATATATCAATATGTCATTAATAAACACAACAACAAATTGATCTAGGTATGGCCTGAAAATCCGGTTCATTAAATCCATAAAAATAGTAGGTGCATTCGTTAATTTAGAAGGCATAACTAAAAATTCATAATGAACATACCTCGTTCTAAATGTGGTTTTCGGCACATCGAAGTCTCTAACTCGCAACTGGAAATAACCCGATCTCAAATCTATCTTTGAAAATGTTGTAGCCCCTTTTAACTGATCAAACAAATCATCTATTCTGGGCAGAGGATATTTATTCTTGATCATCACTTTGTTAAGCTGTCGGTAGTCTATACACTTTCTCATCGTGCCATCTTTATTTTTCACAAACAATACGGGAGCACCCCAAGGTGAGAAACTCGGTCTTGCAAAACCTCTATCCGTCAGTTCTTGTAACTGAGCTTTCAATTCTTTTAACTCTATCGGAGCCATTTTGTGCAGAGCTATCAATATCAGGGTTGTACCTGGCATTAACTCAATGCCAAACTCAACCTCTCGGATCAGTGATAAACCTGGTAACTCTTTGGAAAACACATCTGGATACTCACACACAACTGGTACTGATTTGATCTTCTTTTCAGTCACTTTCGTATCAAGCACATAAGCAAAGTAAGCTTCACAACCCTTTCTCACATATTACTGAGCTAACATCGATGAAATAACCACTAGCAAGTCATACAAATCATCTGGCTCAATTCAGATAATCTCATTATTCTGACATCTTAAATCTATCATCTTTTGTTTGCAATTCACAATAGCATCATGCAGCGTTAGACAATCCATACCCAGAATTGTATCAAATTTGTCAAATGGCAACAATATCAAATCAGTCGGAAAGCAACTATCCCGAATCATCAATGGACAATTCTTGCACACTTTATCAACCAATAGACACATGCTAAGGGGTTTGATACTCTAATTACAAATTTAGTAGACTATACAGGCAAATTCTTACTAGATACTAAATTCACACTTACATATGAATGGGTTGATCCTGGATCTATCAATGCAATAACTTTAGTATCATAGAGAGTAAAAATACCGGTGATAACATCTGGAGTTAACGCTTCTTTACAAGCGCGAATAGCGTAGACTCATGCAGGTGCTCTAGCATCAGATCTTGTAGCAGTGTCTCTTGTCGTACCTCTACCACCACTCACATTTCTAGTGTTTCTAGGTAGTCTACCTCTAGCTACAGTGTTACTCGGCCTCGTATTCTAAACTGTATCTTACTCAGCCTACTCAGGACAATCATGAATAAAATGCTCCAATGATTCACATTTAAAACAAGCCCTATCATTCAATCTAAAATCACCAGGATGCCATTTACCACAATGTTTACATTTAGGTTAGTTAGGTCTCGCACTCCCAACACTAGCTATCGAAGTAGCTAGTGCTTTGAAGCTCGACTGTTGTCTCACTCGATCTTTGTTTGAATGCCCCACTGATGTATTAGAATGATTAAACGAGTCTCAGAATTTCTTTGATGAAGACTGATAAGATTTACTAGTTGATCTCTTTCTTGAATCTCTTGCTTCAAAATAAACTTTTCTCTTTTCTTTGCTGAGATCCTCGGCTTTACAAGCCCTCACAACTAAAACAACGAATTCTTTGATTTCTATAATCCGAACTAGAAGTTTTATGTTTCATTCAACCCATCAATGAACCACTTACATATAATCTCTTCAGTAGAAAGATATTCCCGAGCATATTTATTGAATTGTACAAAATTTCTTTCGTACTCGATCACAGTCATTCTGCCTTGCTTCAATTCTAGAAACTCTTTATGTTTCTGATCAAGAAATTGCTGACTTATATACTTTTTTCAGAATTTAGTTTAGAAGAACTCCCAGGTGACTGGTTCCCTCGGAAATACAGATATCAATGTTTTCCACCCATAGTATACATTGTCTCTGAGCAAAGATACAACACAGTTGATACATTCATCTAGAGTACAAGACAATTCATCAAATACTCTTATTGTGTTCTCGAGCCAGAACTCAACCCTCACTACATCATCATCAATTGTAGCTCAGAACTCTTCAGCCCCTGTGTTTTTGAATCTTATCAACATGTGGCATACTCAATCAAATCGGATCTATCACTTATGGCACAACTTGGACTTGTTGAGGAACAACTGGGGGTGGAGGTTGTTGAGCAGCTAAATTTGTTCGAATGAACTTCATGAATGAATCATTCATCATTTGGAAGAAGGCTTGCTTAGCCTCCCTCCCTTGGCTACTTGAAATAGGCCTAGAATTGGCCGGCACTGCCCCTTGAGTGGGAGCAGGAGCATTACTTTCCACATTATCAGCTAAAACTTGATCGGGATCCATTTACTATACGAAAAACACATTTTACTCTGTCAGGAATCATTACATTATCACAATTTATATATATGGCATGTACAGCTACACTCTCACATGCTACGTTAGTCCTAAAATTGACTAAACCTGGCTCTGACACCAATTAAATGTAACACGCCTAACTCGTATCCATCGCTGAAATAGGGTTACGAGGCATTACCAATTAACCACAACATATATAAACATTTGTGCAATCATAATTAAAATCCATTCATCTCAATTACATTGTCCCTTATAAAGTGCTAAAAGACTTTAAAACATGCTTAGAAGTGGCTCGAGACTAAACCGGTAACATTTGGAAAGTTTGAAAAACTTAGAAACTTTTTCAACATTAAAGGGTCACACGCCCGTGTGAACAGGCTGTGTGCCTCACATGACCACAAGACACTCCCGTGTCACATGCCATGTGAAAACAAGGCATACATACTAACTTGTACCACACGGCCGAAGACACGTTCGTGTGCAATGGCCGTGGGAAATGGAGGGGTTACTGACTTGGGTCATACGGCCGACCACATGCCCAGGTGCTAGCCTGTGTGCCACACATGGCCAGTAGACACGTCCTTGTGTCTAGGCTCTGTCAAACCTGTAGTGTATACTGACTTAATTCGAAAGGCTACCCCAGGGGACACACGGTCATGTAGCATGACCGTGTGTCACACGACTGAGAGACACACCCGTGTCTTTGCCCATGTGGACAAAAATAAGCCATTTGAAAAGCCAATTTGCCACCCTTTTCACATGCACACAAAATATCCAAATTGGTACCATTTCAACACATATATAGGCAGCCAAAACATGCCAATTCATCATCTACAAAACATAACATAATATACCATTCCTCAAGCATTAATACAACAACTTACAACTATCCAAAATAGCCAACTCATAACAATACCAAAACAAGCCAACATATAAGGCATTATATACATCACATGTATATTTCTTACCAAACACAATTCAAGCCAACTTAAATGGCCATACACACCAACATTTACAAGCCAAATCACATGGCTAAAATCATAACTCAAAACACACCAATATGACACTAGCCTATACATGTCATATACCATATATACAAAACTCTCAAAAGTACCAACGAAATGATTGATAGTGTGATGATGTTTCTTGACTATTCCTGAATTCGAGCTAGCTTCGATAATCTATAAAACAGGGAAAGAACACACAAAGTAAGCTTCAAAAGCTTAGTAAGCCATATACAAATAAAGTCAACACATGGATATTTGCATATCAATTCCAATATGCTAAACATAGCTAATCACATTCACATTTACAAACCTTTCTCATTGAACATATATTAAATGTTTTAATCAAGTTCATCAAATACTTTCCCTTTTCAATACTCGTATGAATTTCGTACGTACCTGAGTCACATAGCTCATTCACATATTCTTTCTCGAGTTGAATTTTCCCGTTGAACCATTTGGAGTCATTAAGGATACTCGAAAATCACATAAGCTCGTACAATGTCATATTCCAGATATGGTCTTACATGTTATTATATATCGTGCCACTGTCCCGGACAGGGTCTTACACGAAATCGATTAACGATGCCAATGTCCCGGACATGGTCTTACAGGTAATCTCAATACAATACCAACGTCCTAGACATGGTCTTACATGTAATCACATCTCAATAACCTAATATCATGACATCTGTATCCTATTTTATTCCTAAGGTTCGTACGGGACTTTCGGATATCGTAACTCTATCGATTCTTGCTCGTAAGGGCTCATTCAACATTTATAACATTTCTATGACAAGTAAACACATGTAATTAAATTTAAAGACATTTATTTTCATATGAACTTACCTCGTAGTTAGAATAGAGGAACCGGATTGACTATCTGATAACTTTTGATTTCCCTCGATCTAAATCCGTTTTCTTTCATTCTTAATCTTAATCAAAGCTTCAAGTTGTCAAAACCCTAAACAAATTCAAGCTTTATTTTCTTCTTTAAATTTGATGAAAAGAAGATGATACTAATTTCATGTTTTTTTATTTTAATTATACATTAATTCTATTATTACCATTTTAACCTTTGTTTAAAACATTATAATTCATATAATTCAAGGCCATTTATGTTCATCTCCACTAAACATGGTCTAATTACAACATAAGGACCTTTCATTTAATAAGCCATGCAATTAAGCACTTTTAACTTATAGTATGCTACTTTTTCATTTTACGCGATTAAGTCATTTTTCTCAAATTGAGCTATTAAACGATAAAATTAGCTCACAAAATTTTCACACATACATATTCACATGCTATAAACACCAAATATAATATTAAAATATTTTTGTTGATCTAGGATTTGTGGTCCCGAAACCACTATTTCGATTTAGCTAAAATCAGGCTATTACATGAAAGTAGTTGTTGCTGCTGGTTCGTGATGGATATCCCAATTTGGAGTTTTGAATTACCGTTAGTGAGAATCAAGTTAGTTCTATGCTTACTTGTTGCGTGATATTCGTAACAGGTTTTAAAGATTTATAAATGAAACATTCTTAAAACTAACTTATTATCACGATTAAGGCAAGTGTACCTATCAAATAGTAGTATAGTTCAGCAAGATCGGATTGTCGAACCCAAAGGAAATACAAGTACTAGTATTTACTTCCTTTTTATTATCTAGCCTAAAATTTAAGAGGTTTGGTTGTCTAAACTAATTACTAACTAAGAATGCACAGAAAGAAAAACTTGGGAAAATACTTTTGGGAAAATTTGATTGATTGATACAATACCAAAGGAAAAATCCACCTAGACTTCACTTGTTATTTGACTCTGAATCAGACGATTTATTTATTTGACTTGATCCGTGAAAATCCCTAAGTTATATTATTATCTCTCTCGAGACTAATAACGTCTAACCTTAGGTTGAATAATTGAAATCTCTTTCTAATTTACACCCTAGAATTGCATTAACTCGATCTATGGATTCCCTTATTAGGTTTCAACCTAATCCGACAAAATCTTGTCACCCTATATCTCTAGACGCACAATCAACTCCACTTAATTATGATAAATTTACTCTTAGACAAGGTCTATTCCTTCTTTGAATAAGAGCTTAAGTTGAATCAATATCCTGGAATATCAAAACAAGAATTAAGAACACATAATTAAGAACAAGTCAAATATTTATATACAATTCAGATAATAATAACAAGATCTGTCTTAGGTTTCATTCCCTTTAGTTATTTAGGGGTTTAGTTCATACTTATGAAAGAAAACATCTCAAAATCATAAAGATAACAAAACATAAGAAAACCCAAAACTCCTAAAGGAACTTGAAGGGAGATCTCTAGTCTTGATGATGAATTCGGCTCTTGAGATGGATCAGTCGGCTTTTCTTGAGTAATTCCTTGCTTCCTACTCTACATCCCCCTTCCTAAGTGCCTCCTCAAGTGTTTAAATAGGCTTTGGAATGCCTAAGAGCCCTCAAAATTGGCCTTTTCTGAATTGGACTAAACTTGGGTTCAGTAGGGACACGCCCGTGTGAAATTACTGAAGGCCGTGGTCAAGGCTGTCAAATGGGCATGGGCCTGTGATCCACTCGTGTAATTCATGCTTTGGTCCTGCCAAATTGACACGACTGTGTGACATGCTCGTGTGAGGAAGTCCAGGCTGTGTTGTTTTCCCATGTGGGTCCATTTTCTCTATTTTCGGCCCGTTTCTCACTCTTTTTACTCTCCTATGCTCTCTTAAGTATAAAACATGATATTAAAGGATTAGGAGCATCGAATTCACCAAATCTAAGGAGAAACCATCCATAAATGCGTTAGGCATGGGGTAAAAATATGTATAAATTACAGTTTATCAAATACCCCCACACTTAAGCATTTGCTTTTCCTCAAGCAAAACCCTCAACTCACAATCAAAATAAATTCTTCTTAACTTATAATTCCTATTAATAATATCTCAAAATAATCCATAAGTAATCATACATTGAGAATTTGACTGAAAGAACATCAAAGTTCCAAAACATTCCAAGTTGAGTATTTTATCATGAAAGCATAGGTGTCTCCCCTTATCTAAGTAATTACCTTCGACTCAAAATATCACAGAGTTTCACATCCTCACTAAAGATTCACTCAAATCACTCGAGGTGTTTAAGGACAATACATGAAGCACTCAACAGTCAATAATGAAAAGTCATTACCATAGGCTTGCATGAAAATCAAATCTCCACCACTATATATTGAAATGAACATCAATCAAAAGGTCTTTAAAGGGTTGTAATGTGGCTTTGGTTAGGGGGTATGGTCATAAGCTGAAAGAAAAGGTTAGAATCGAGATTGAATTGAAAAATTGCCTAACTAGAAAAAGTAATTAAACATCAATTGAGTACAAGTGAGCTTCTTCTTAGAAGATGGAATTTAGATACTGCGGCTCAACACTAATGAATTACTATTAATATGTAAGTATGAATTTTTTTTAAGAGCAAGTCAAATACATAGAAGAGCAAAACATAGCTAAGCAATTAGTTCAAATCAAATCTCGACAAAAATAGAGATCAAATTAGGGGATTTCAATAATAATGATTTATGGGTTAATATTGAGGGTAAATCATTTAATGGCTTGTTAGGCTCAAAAGGGGTTTACTAGGGGTTAATTATAAAGTAGGCTTTTGTGGAGTGAGTGTGTTAAACCTAAGTGACTTTATCATTTTGACATATCAAATCAAATGGTGTGGTCTTGACATGCATAGTCAAGCAAGTTCTAGAATAATAATTCAATATTGATGCACTTAAAGAAATAATAAAAGTAAGCATGAAAGAAATAGTAGATGCTTTAAAGGCTCAAAATCTCACAAACATTACGGCTTTTTGATGTTTATATTCTGTGAATTTCAACTCAAGATAATACCTAAACTTGGGAGAAACAACCTATAAAATTTTAAATTCAAAAATCAACTTATCATGCTTGATTTTTTAATATCTTAAAGTTTAAACAATCAATGCATGAATGCCTAAGTTTTAATTCAAGACATATCAATAAAAACCATAAGTTAATTACAATTCATTCTAATAGTTATATGAGTGATTTACATGAGAATAAGACATAATTCAGGGATTTCTAATGATGATATAAAAGACCCCCCACACTTAAGATATACATTGCCCTCAATGTAAGAAGGTAGATATATTGAAAAAGATAGATTGATAATCATAAGATAGAGAGAGAAGTGAAACTTCCTGAATGATGAATGAATTCCTTGAACTGGAGTTTTGGAGAATAATCGGCGTGAGAGTGAGGAGGATACTCCGGTGGTGGTAGAGGTTCATTAGTCCATAAGTCTTGCGCCAAAAGAATATTATATCTAGTGGTAGCTATGGTCGTGGTCTAGCAGGACATGGCAATCGTGGAGAACCTTTCCCGGTGGAGTTTTTAGTTCCTATGCGACGATGAGCTTTGGAGCTTTTTATAACTGTGACAGAATCAGGAACTATAAGGAAGCATAACTACTCGTAATGAAATAGTTGAAATTGAAAATTGTAAAAACTCAAGATAAATTTGTATAAATAGGAAATAAAAAGTAATTTCTAAATATAAATATAAAGCTAAGACAGATAATAGGTGTTTATAGAGAAATTGGGGCACACGGCCATGGGGCATGCCCGTGTGCCTTCGTTTCAGCCCGTGCATTCCGTGGTTTTCAAAATTGGGCGCATCACTGTACTCAGCCATGCTGCACGACCTTGTCAATCTTTGTTTGCTTCTCCCACGCTCGTGTATGAAGGCACATGCTCGTGTTAAATTGACAGGTTTGCCCACGATTTCAAAACACGGGCATGTCGCACGCTTGTGTCATTTTGGCAGTTTAGCCCACGGTCATGTCGTACAGTTGTGGCAACTTATCGTATCCCGTATTGGGGAAGAAATTTTTGCCCTGTTTTCACACGACCGTATCGTATGGCCGTGTTTTATCCCGTGGTATATGCATGGCCTACGGTACGCCCGTCTTCATGGCCGTGTGGTTCTAAAAATCTTGACTCAGTTAGTTAATTAAATGTTAAAGACTAAAATTTAAAGAAGTTAGCACCGTTAGTGCTCGGGGTGCCTCCCGAGAAGCGCTTATTTATAGTCAAAGCTCGACTTACTTTTCTGGTACGTGATCATGGTGAACCGAGGAGTTTACACTCCTCATCCCTGCTATCAATTTTATCAACATAAGGTTTAAGACAAGTACCATTTACCTTGAACGTGCCAAATCTGGAGTGGTTTACCTCGACCGTACCGTATGGAAAAATACTAATTACCGTAAGAGGGGTTTCTTCATTTGGTTCAGAAGTGGCGGTTCAAGGATCTGCTGCATCGAGTAGTACTTTGTCTCCAACATTAAGTTGATTTTTGGAGGATTTAAGCTCCTCATGGCGTGGTTTTGGTTTATCGTGTTTTCCCAGTTTATGTGTTCACCATTCATCTAGCTCATCGATTTGTAACCTTCATTCTTCATGGATAGGTTCTTTGTTATTGCTTGGCTTATGTATGTTCTTCGAACCTGTTTTTTGCAAAGAATATTGCACTATATAGTTAGTTTTAGCCAAATGATTTGTACAGTCACCTTCAATTTTTGATGTGTTATTTGAATTACGGGCTTGAAGGGTGATTGTTTTGTCTCCCACACGAAGTGTGAGTTCACCTGTGCCAACGTCAATAATTGTTCTAGCGGTTGTTAAAAAGGGCCTTCCTAAAATTAAGGGGATGTTGCTATCCTCCTCTATGTCTAGAACAACAAAATCAATTGGGAATATAAATTTGTCGATTTTAACGAGTACATCTTCAATAATACCCTTATGAAATTTGATAGTTTTATCTACTAATTGAATGCTCATCCTGGTTTGTTTGGGTTTCCCTAGACGTAGTTGCTTAAATAATTTGTAAGGCATAACATCGTTACTAGCCCCTAAATTAGCCAACGTATTATTAACATCTAAACTACCAATTAAATAAGGAATTGTAAAACTCCCTTGATCTTTTAGTTTGTTAGGCAGCTTATTCTATAGAATGGCTGAGTAGACCGCGTTCAGCTCCACATGCGATGCTTCATCTAATTTCCGTTTATTTGCTAAAAGCTCCTTTAAAAACTTGACTATGTTTGGCATCTGCGAAAGGGCTTCAATAAACGGTAAGTTAATATGTAGTTTCTTTAGAAGTTTATGGAATTTATCAAATTGTTCGTCTGAGCGGTCTTTCCTTGTCGTATTGGGGTATGGCATACGAGGTTTATATTCTGTAATCACCGGCTTTGGCTCATTGTGGCCTACCTCATCCTTACCTATGCTTACCACTGTTTCTGGCCTTAGTTCTGCAACTAGCCCTTCCTCATCTTGAACGGAAATTGCGTTGAGTTGCTCCCTTGGGTTAGATTCAGTGTTGCTTGGCAGGCTACCTTGTGGTCATTCGGAAATCAACTTGGCGAGCTATCCAATCTGAGTTCCAAGCCCCTAAAATGATGCTTGTTGATTTTTGAGTACGATCTCGGTATTCTAAAAATGAGTTTCTGACACTGAGATGAATTTTGTTAGCATCTCTTCAAGGTTCGGTTTTTTCTCTTGTTGGTAGGGTGGTTGTTGGAAGCCTGGAGATGGTGGTCTCTGATTCCCTTGGCCTCCCCATGAAAAATTAGGGTGGTTCCTCCAACCTGCATTGTAAGTATTGATATAGGGATTATTTTGAGATCGAGGATTGTTACCCATGTAATTTAACTGTTCGTTCTCCATGTTGTGGCCATAAGGTGGGTATTCTGAACTGCTTGATCCTCCTCCACTTGTTTCACATTGCATTACTGGGTGAACCTGTAAAGAATTAAGGAAACCATCAATTTTCTTATTCAAGAGTTCTACCTGATTAGAGAGCATGGTGACCGTATCGATGTTATAAATGCTGACTGTTTTCATTGGCTTTGTCCTCATGACTTGCCACTGATATTTATTCAGTGACATCTCCTCTATAAATTCATAGGCATCTTCAGGTGTCTTATTATTGATGGTTCCGCCAATAGCTGTGTCAACCATTTGTCGAGTCGATGGATTCAGGCCATTATGAAAGGTTTGAACCTGTAGCCAAAGTAGTAACCCAAGGTGAGGGCATCTTCTCAAGAGGTCCTTGTATCTCTCCCATGCATTGTAGAGTGTTTCGAAATCCATCTGCACAAAGGAAGAAATTTCGTTACGTAATTTAGCCATTTTAGCTGGCGAAAAATATTTTAATAAAAACTTTTCGGTCATTTGTTCCCAAGTAGTGATTGGCCCCTGTGGTAACGAGTTCAACCATTGTTTAGCCTTATTCCTTAACGAAAAGGGAAACAACCGAAGGCGAATGGCGTCATCAGAAATGCCATTAATTTTAAATGTATCACATAGTTCCAAAAAGTTTTCCAAATGAGCGTTGGGATCCTCGTCCTGCAAACCATCAAACTGAACAAACTATTGTATCATTTGAATTGTGTTAGGTTTCAGTTCCAAAGTATTGCAGCTACAGTCGGTCTAACTATGCTCGATTTAGTTCCTATTAAAGAAGGTTTAGCATAATCGTACATAGTGTACGGAGCAGGATTCTGATTAACAATAATCGCAAGAGGTAGAAGATTTTCTTGGTTTTTAGCCATCTCATCGGATGTGGTTGAAGTATCGTCCTCTTGCTCGTCCTCTGTGTATCTTAGGCTTCGTCTTATTTCTCTCCAGTTTCTGTGAACTGTGTAGTCGATCTCACCATCAAAAAGTAGTGGTCCTGGCAGGTTTCTTTTGGTCATAAACTAGAAAAACCTGTCAGAAAGAAAATAAGAGAAAAATTAGAAAAGAAAATAAAAATTTAAATTGTAATAAAAGTAAAGTGGCTAAAGTAATAAAAATCGAGTTTTCCTAATATCCTAGTTCCTCGACAACGGCGCCAAAAACTTGATGCGTGATATTTGTAGCAGGTTTTAAAGATTTATAAATGTAACGTTCTTGAGACTAACTTATTATCACGATTAAGGCAAGTGTACCTATCGAACAGTAGTATAGTTCAGCAAGACCGAATTTTCGAACCGAAAGGAACTACGAGTACTAGTATTTACTTCCTTTTTATTTTATAGCCTAAAATTTAAGAGGTTTGGTTGTCTAAACTAATTACTAACTAAGAATTCACAGAAAGAAAAACTTGGGAAAATACTTTTGGGAAAATTCGATTAATTGAAACAATACCTAAGCACAAATCCACCTAGACTTCACTTGTTATTTGACTTGATCCGTAGAAATCCCTAAGTTATATTATTATCTCTCTCGAGACTAATAACGTCTAACCCTAGGTTGAATAATTGAAATCTCTTTCTAATTAACACCCTAGAATTGCATTAACTCGATCTATGGATTCCCTTATTAGGTTTCACCCTAATCCCGCAAAATCTTGTCACCCTATCTCTAGGCATGTAATCAACTACGCTTAATTATGATAAATTTACTCTTAGACAGGGACTTTTGCTCCTCTGAATAAGCACATTAACTTGAATCAATATCCTGGAATATTAAGACAAGAAATAAGAACACATAAATAAGAACAAGTCAAATATTTATCATACAATTCAGATAATATTAACAAGATCTGTCTTAGGTTTCATTCCCCTTAGGTATTTAGGGGTTTAGTTCATAGTTATGAAAGAAAACATCTCAAAAGCATAAAGATAACAAAACATAAGAAAACCCAAAACTCCTGAAAGAACTTGAAGGGAGATCTCCAGTCTTGATGATGAATCCGGCTCTTGAGATGGATCAATCGGCTTTCCTTGAGTAATTCCTTGCTTCCTACTCTGTATCCCCCTTCCTAAGTGCCTCCTCAAGTGTTTAAATAGGCTTTGGCATACCTAAGAGCCTTCAAAATTGGCCTTTTCCAAATTGGACTAAACATGGGTTCGGTAGGGACACGCCCGTGTGCGATTACTGAAGGCCATGGTCAAGGCTATTAAATGGGAACGGGCGTGTGATCCACCCGTGTAAGTCATTCTTCGATCCTACAAAATTGACACGACCGTGTAACACGCCCGTGTGAGGAACTCCAGGCCGTGTTGTTTTCTCATGTGGGTCCATTTTCTCCGTTTTTGGCCTGTTTCTTGCTCTTTTTACTCTCCTATGCTCTCCTAAGTATAAAACATGAAATTAAAGGATTAGGAGCATCGAATTCACCGAATCTAAGGAGAAACCATCCATAAATGCGTTAGGCATGGGGTAAAAAATGTATAAATTATGGTTTATCATAACTCCTACATGTATACTGTTCATATTGAGAGATACTTGTAGGAAATTAATTGAACTATGAATTTGAAACTATAAAAAGTATAATATGTATATGGGTAGTGAATTTAATAATTTTAAGTATGTGATGATTGGTGTATGGATATCAAAACGTTGAAGTATGGTTTTATATATATGTCTGGAAAGTATACTATGAGATGTATGTTCTGTTTGGTGTATGTTAGTAAATTAAAATGTTAGGCTTAAAGTGTGTCAATGCATAAAGAGTGTATAAACTGAGTCTGTGTTTGGTCACCATGGTAGTATCTAATGAAGTCCGTCGATACAAAAAATGCAAACTCTGATATGAAATTTTGAAGGAAAGTTCATGGCCATGGCACCATCTAAAAAAAAAAACTAAAGAATGATGATTACCCAATGGGGTTCTCTGCGTGTCCCAGGACAATGATGGGAAACCTCACTTAATGTGAGTTTAGGGAAATCCTTATCGTAAACATGACAGCTAGGAATATCCTTTGTGGTGAACTCTAAAAGAAATGCCTTTATGGAAAACTCTGAATTGAAAGCCTTGGTGATGTACATTATATGATTGCCTGTGTGGTGTGTTCTGCTATGCCTGTGTGGTCCAAATTATCAAGGACGTTTGGTAAGATTTGAATATGAATGTCTATCTCTATTGTAAGGTATGAGTAAATTCTTTTAGTTCTATAATAAGTAAAGCTAAGGTGAAGTATTTATGTGTTCTGGGTTATGAGGGACTAAGTCTTAAGGGTTTTCCATGAAAAAGAAATATGTATCGGTATGTTGAGAAGGGTATCTGTCTTAATTAAATGTAAATATGGAAAGTAAGTGGTATTTGATATTCTTCTAAAATTATTCTGAATTGGGTACTACTATTTTGAATTATGAGATTATGATATAACATATTAAGAAGTCCATATGGATGTTATATGTAGTGAAATATCAGTATGGATATGTGTACAAAATTGGATCAGGGTATGTCTAAGTGTGAACCAATAGCATGAAATTTTGCTTAAGTATCCGCCATATAAATGTATCCGCCGAAGATAATGTCAGTAAGCAAATTGTTTGAAATAAGAGTATAGGTTAAGGTATGGATTGTTGGAAGTGGTTTCTAAGGGTACATTCTGTTAAGTAAAAAATATGGGATAAGAGATCTGTAAAATGATTGGGAAAGATTTCTTAGATAACAAGGTATGGAAGATTAAGTATGATAAAGGCCTGATAACTGGCATATAAGGGAATGATAACATTATGTTGGTATCAGTTGAAGTAAATGACGCAGAATATGGTTGACTCATAGCAATTCATACAAGATTGCAAAGTATTCATAAATGTATGGTTATAGTGGGTTTACTAAGTACTCTTTTACTTACAAGGTTTGTTATTACTTTTTAGGTATGATAAGAAATGCCAAGAGTACACCAAGTTAGTGGCAGAGTGGGCTATTATGCATACATTGGATTTGTGGCGCAATCTTGAATATGCTTTTTAGGTCTATCTTAAAATAATTTCTAATTTGTAAAAATCTATATCAAATCTGATGTAATAAATTATTTATCATATATTTTATTTTGAAATTTCCAAATGTTAAGTTCTTCTTTTGGAACTTCAAATAATAGGTTTTAAATAAATGAGAAATTGCAAACTAATTTTTGTTAAAGGTTTTGTATCGTTTAAGAACACCCAAGATCTAGACTCGGTGAATCGAGTCAAGTTTGGGACGTTACATTAAATTTGTCCACAATTTGTATAAAAACAATTCCTACTAAACAATTATGCATATTAAATCTCTCTAGAACTCTTTCAATATAGTTTTTTCGAGACAATCCTAACAATCCCTGTTATCTATCATGGAATATTTCAATTTCTATCATAGAGGATGATTCTTCCATATCCTTCATTTCAAAGTTGTTTGAGAGAAAATCTTTCGTCTCACGCAATATATAAAAATAATTTGCAGCAAGCAAAATATCATCAGCATATAGAATTAAGAAAATAAACTTGCCCCATTTGATCTTTTGGTATATACACTAATCAATGATGTCTACTTGAAAACTAGAAAATTTTATGGTGTCATTAAACTTGATGCACCATTGTCGTAAAGCTTGCTTAAGGCCATATATTGACTTCCTAAGTTTACACACAATATGACAGTTTCCTTCAATTGTAAAACCTTTAGGTTGGTCCATATAAACTTCTTCCTCAAGATTTCCATTTAGAAAGTTGTTTTCACATCCATTTGGTGCAATATTAAATCATAATAAGCCACAAATGCCATAATAATTCTTAAGGAATCTTTCTTAAAGATCAGTGAGAAAGTCTCTTTATAATCAACGTTGTCCTTCTAAGTGTAACCTAATCTTTGGCAACAAGTCTAGCTTTATATCATTCAATATTGTCATTATATTCATGTTTAGTTTTAAAAATTCATTTAAATCCAACTTGTTTTGAACCTTTTGGCAATTCGGAATGTCTCGGACTTTGTATTGTTCCATAGATTTCATCTCATCTTCTATGGCACTTAGCCATTTATCAAACTCATCACTATTTATGGCTTGTGAAAATGAAATTGGATTTTTATTAATTCAAATATCAAAATATGATTCTTGTAAATAAAGCACATAATCATCAGGAATGATATATTTTCTCTCTCCTTTAGATATTCTTAATGGCATTATTTGTGATTCATTTTCATCAGATCTTTGTGAGTTAGTTTCTTCTATGAGTGTTTCATCATTTAAATGTTATTCTACATTATTAGGGCATTCATCAATTGTTGGAACAACATTTGCGATGGTTCTGGATAAAGGAACATTTATAGGTGTAGGAAATTCTAATCTAATTTCTTTTATATCCACAACTTCTTTTGAAATAGTCCCACTAACTTTGCCATTCTTAAGGAATCTAGCATTACCAATTTCTACAATTCTTGTACTATGATTTGGTTTATCTAGATAATCAATAAGTACCCACGTATTGTATGATAATCTAATTTTCTTTTATGTGGATTGTATATTCTTGCTCTCATTTGGCAACCCCAAACATGTAAGTGCCTTAGGCTAGGTTTCCTTCCAATCCATAACTCGAAAGAAGCTTTTGGAATTGCCTTACTTGAACCTTTATTTAATAAGTACACACCAGTTTTAAGTGCATGCATCCAAAATGATATAGGTAATGAGGAGTTACTCATCATACTCCTAACCATTTCCAATAAGGTCCGATTATGCCTTTTTTCCACGCCATTTTGTTGAGGTGTGCTTGGCATAGTATACTATGCATATATGCCATGACTCTCGAGGAATTTTACAAATAGACCTAAAAGTGTCTTGGTTTAGTAAAGTTTCCATAAAATTCACCACTCTATCAGATCTAACTATTTTCACTTTTCTATCTAGTTTCCTTTCAACCTCATTAACATATATCTTAAGAGCATTTATTGATTGAGATTTTTCATCAAGCAAATAGATTAACTGTTTCCTCCATCGGCACATGAACACCAGGGAAGGGAATCAATACTAAACAATAAAATATAATGTGGTATTTGCAAGTGTGATAGGTCAGTTATAATATTTGTAATGTTACAATGGAACTCCTAAGTATTCCAAGGATTGAACTAGCTTGCCACAATTTGTTGTGGCAAATTAGGTACTTTCTGGCACTTAATGAGTTTGTTTTCTAGCCTTTTTATGTTATTTTAATGCATTTTCTATTTCAGTAGTTTAGATTTAATTATTAGCAAAATAAGTATATAAGATAGTTTTAACAAGCTTAATTGAGTGTGCAAGACACTTGTTTTCAAGCCTAGAAGCATTAGGAATGGCAATTGGGTCACAACATGAGCTTTTCGGGTCAACACAACATAACGAGCTACAAAGTTTAGGTTTGAAATTGTGTGTCGCAACACAGTTGTGACGAGGGCCAAAAATTAAGCAAGGGTGTTTTTGTCTGCATAATCAATATTTATTAGTTTTAAGGCTTGTATTTTACCTAATTAGGGAAGCTAGTATTGCCTATAAATAGCAAGGCTTAGATTGAACTAAAGGAAGCTGTCTAGAGAGTAGTTTTTCATATTTTAGATTTAGTTTTTTTTTTGTGTTCTTAGTTTTATTTTTATGTTCACTTAATTGGGATATCCTATTACGATGTTAGACTATTGTAAGTGGAGGTTATTTTGGAGCTTCCCCTTTATCTTCTAATCCATTAGGATCTCTTTCCCTTATTCTATTATTTACATTTCATTTTTTAATTTATTAATTGAATGTTCGTATAAATAATTGAATATCATTTGTGTTCTATACTTATCTCACATGATTTGATTGTTTCATTAATTAATTGATTAAGTAAATAATAACTTGAAATTGAAAATTTATTCAAGAATGCTTGGTATGCTAAGGAGTGACGTGTAACGCCCCGTACCCGAGACCGTTGCCGGAGTCGAACACGAGGTGTTAACGGACTTAATTCATTTACTTACACAGTTCATTTTAAAATTTCCAGGCAAGCTGGCTAACTGCATCACAGTTACTTTAAAAATCATATCTCGAGTTCCAAAACTCGAAAACTGATTCCGTAAATTTTTCCTGAAACTAGACTCATATGTCCATCTACAAAATTTTTTCTAGAATTTTTGGTTAAGCCAATTAGTACAGTTTATTAGTTAAAGTCTCCCCTGTTTCAGGGTTCGACTACTCTGACCTTCATGCATTACGACTTAGATATCTCCCTATACAGAGCTTCAATACTTATTCCATTTGTTTCTAATGAAACTAGACTCAAAAAGGAATTTATACATATAAAGCATGACTTCTTCTGGTTAATTTATGGTAAATTTTAAAAATCAGAACAGGGGATCCAGAAAACGCTCTGGCCCTGTTTCACGAAAACTTAAACATATCATAAAATACGACTCATATGGTCATTTCGTTTCTTTCATATGAAAATAGACTCATCAAGATTCGATTACATAATTTATTCACTATTTAATTCAATTCGTACCATTTTTAGTGATTTTTCCAACTTACATCACTGCTGCTATCAGCATCTATTTTAAGGTAAATTTTACCTATTTCATAATTTTCCATGAATCGAATAGAAAATTGACATACATTATTATCAAGGGCAATCCCGATTAGCCATGACGTACGTAGCACCAATAGGACCATGATTGGCCATTCCAATGGCTAGTCATTACCAAACATTTCCACACCACTTAATAACCATATCACAAGACCATAATGTTATACTTCAAAATATACGAGCCATTTTCGCATGGTTATACGAATACACATTACCAAAGGGTACTAATTAACAAAAAGGGTCAGCCCTATACATGCCATTTTCAAAATTGAACTAAAAGAGTACCAAAAAGTGGCTTAGATAGTGTGGATGACTTCGACTTTGACACTCCCGAGTCCGATAGCTGACGAACAAAATCTATATAACAGAGAATCAAAGTAACAGAGTAAGCATTTTAATGCTTAGTAAGTTCAAGTAATGAAATTATTTACGACTAAAGTATATCGTTCATATGACTAAATGAATAGTTGCATATACGCATATTCCCAAAATCATACTTACTTCACACCTCAACCAGTATATTCATACACAGCGAATCAAACCTAACTAAAGGCCGGAAGTTGTTAATCAATAGAGCGCATACTATCTAAAAAAGAAATTAACTTTTTCGATGCATATACGAAACATACCTTATCGTTTGGATTTTACGAGCATATTAATTGAAATTATTACAGCAAGATCGCTCATTTCCAAACCCAAGTACCTTCGGGATTTAGCTGGATATAGCAACTCGTACAAATGCCTTCGGGTCTTAGCCCGAATATAGTCAATAGCACAAAAGCCTTCGGGACTTAGCCCGGATATAGCCACTAGCACAAATGCCTTTGGGACTTAGCCCGGATATAGTCAATAGCACAAATGCCTTCGGGGCTTAGCCCGGATATCATTCGAATAATCATGCACATATATCAATAAATCATGACACATCCATATTTCATTTTCATTACTAAAGCTCAAACACAAGACACTTATCAAACCTTACCAATTTCGGCTCAATAGCCACATACAAAGAGCATGATTTTGATTGGCTTTATAACATGAACTCTATACACATTCGGCTACCCGTCATAGGTATAAACTAATCACCTCAATATATCATTCAAGTAGAAACATTATATCACTGTTTATTTGTTATGCTTATATGTCATGACTTAATCAAATCATAAACTAAGTTTCATTACTCGAAGACTTACCTCGGATGTTGTCGAACGACTTCAACGGCTATTCAATTACTTTTTCCTTTCCCCTATCCAACGTTGATCCTCTAAGCTCTTGAGCTAAATCAAACAATTTACCTCCCAATCAAACACAATCATACGGCATTCATATACGTTTTAGAACCAATTTATTTGAATCAATTACCACTTAAGTCTATCACCATCTCGCTTTCAAATTTGTGCACTTGGTAAATCACATTAAACTACTACAAGTATAACTTTAATACATATTTATTTTCGAATGTCTCAATATCATCTTAATTAGTTTCTACTTACACATCAAAATTTCCAATACAAAGTATTTGGCACCTAAACCGGATTAGTAAACTCCCATAGACCATGACCGAATGCCATTTAAACACAAGTCAACAAGATCTCATGATTTCAAATCAAACTCTTAACAAGAATGCACAAAGTCGAACCCTTAGATGATTAAACATCTAATTTAGACAATTTTAGAACAACTAAACGGCACTTGTTCACAACATTAAACAACTACATGTTCGGCTAGAACATGGTACTTAACTACATCGATTTTAAGCATAATAATTACTCAAACCTAATCAAATTCACATTCGGTCTTGGTACCTAATAAGGTAGCCGATTCCTTTCCCTTAGCACCTAATGCTCACATATGATTATTTGTATAGTTCAAACACTCATCTACCCTTGTTCATCTAAATTTAACAAGAAACAAAAACCTTATTTCTCCATAGCTACAATGGCCGAAAGTTCTAGACATCTCAATACCGAAATTTCTAACATGGGTTGTCTAAAGAATTTGGTAGGGAGTTCAAATTTATCTAACATTTCAAGTAGCTTAACACATCCATATAGCTAACATGCTAGTAGTATCAAGGCATCAACTAAGATTTTGATGCCTCTTAGCCGAATCCTAACTCTCCAACAACCCCAATTCCATCCATGAGATAGATAGAATTAGGCTAATCATCCAAAGGATGTATAAACCTCCAAAAGCAACATTGAACATACCTTAATCTAAAGAACCACCTTGGCCGAACTTCCCCTCTTCTTCTTCCTTTAGTTACGGCAATGGAGGAGCAACCTAGCTAACTCTCTTTTTTTTTGTTTCTTCTCCTACTAACCACTATTATTTTATTATCCTTGCTCTTTATTTTATTATTTTTAACACAAATGTTAACATAACATTTTTATAATATGTTTTAACCCATAGCATGGTCGGCCACCATCTAGACTTTTGGCTAATTTGACATGCAAGTACAAGTATTTTCTAACATGCTTTAATAGGCCACTATAACATTTGCCTAGCACATTTCTAAATTTCCTCACATAAGTCCTATTTAATAATTTCACATACTAATGACAAAATTGGAGCATGAAACTTTCACACATGCCTATTTCACATACAATAAACACAAAACTTAATGGTTAATTATTTTTTTACGACCCGGTTTTGTGGTCCCGAAACCACTTTTCGACTAGGGTCAAATTAGGGTTGTCACATGACGCCCCTAGTAGAAGATCTAGATAGGTGAGATCGAGAGGGTATCCTATTAAGTAAAACCAGTTGACCACTTTCGCCATCGGTGTTTGAACACCAGGGCAAAAAGAATCAACACTAATAAAACAATCATATCTAAATAATTACGTGTGGTGTTTGGACGTCTGATAGGTTAGTTGTTATATAATTTGTACAATGGGGTACATGAGTACTCCGAGGATCAAACCCACAAAAGTCGACGATTAAGTGAATTCTAGCTAAAAACATGCAAATCAAGAGTCTAACTAACTACTTGTTAAATAGCATAGTATGACAAACCGTAAATTTCAATTTAATTAAACTAATTAGCTAACTAATCAACAAAAGGACTAAATCGTCAAGCATGCAAATTTGTAAAACTATCCAATCAATAATGAATGGTAGTTGGTTGACTTTGATGTGGTTCATTAATTCTCAAATTAGGGATTTAAATTGCTTAAAATCCTAAAGTGGCTTCATTTTACCTCTCAGTCTCAATTTTACCAAATTAGACAAGTTAGTCCGGTTTACCTCTAGATCTCATCTGACTAACCTGAAACTAAAGAATCAATGCCTAATAAGATACCTCTCAGTATCCCTTATCTTTATTTTCCTTTAAGGGAGTAAATCTTAAGTTTTGAGGTTCATTCAATTTAGTCCAATTTATTGTAACTTGGTCTCTGACCCAAAAATTGGTTTACCCATATCACCATCAACCAACCCCTTAGGGTTTAGTTACCATTACCATATTAAAGCTATCAACCATCAAAGAAGCAACCAAGAAAGTCATTAACATAAAACTCAATAAGAAGATGAAATTTTTTATTTTTATTGGGAAAAATACAAAGGCAAACAACTAGAAACAAAATAAATCACCAAAACCACTAAAGGTAAGATTTTTGACAGATGAAAAGAAGGCAAATTGAAATATCATTAAACTAAATATTAAAATGTGATTACAACCAAGTTTAAGGCACTAAACATGTAAATAAACCTAAGCTATAGTGTTAACTAACTTACTTGTACTAAGAATGAAAGGAAAGAACAAAGAAATTGCAAAAAAATAAAATAAAATTCTAAGCTATGGAGGAGAAGAACTAAAACCCTCAAAATGATAGAAAACTAAGAAGATGAACTAAAATTGTGTTTAATGCCTCCCCTATAACACCCCTAACCTGTATTTGTCGTCAGAACAGGGTTACAGAGCATTACAAAAACTTTCAGAAGCATTTACAAATAAATCATGCAAGTTACTATTCAAATTCCAAAATCATTCGTAACGTCCTTTAAGTGGACCCTCGAGGTCCAATACGAGCATTAGAATCGAGTCAGGACTTAATTGGGACCTCTAAGAATATTTTACGAAATTACAAAAAATTTCTAAGTTACAGGGCTCACACGTCCGTGCGGTCTAAGGGACACGCCTGTGCTACAGGCCGTGTTCGACCCTGTGTAACTCTCTGACTTATGCACATGGCCATGCCACACACCCGCGTGCTAGGCCATGTGGTTAATTAATTCAATTCAAAATTAGGTGCAGGTTTCACACAGCTAAAACACACGCCCATGTCCTAGGCCGTGTGGCACACACGACTGAGACACATGCCCTTGTCTCTACCCATGTACTTAATTCTGAGCATTCTATTTCTTAAAATTTAGGTGCAGGGGACACACGGCCTAACCACATGCCCATGTTACCAGGCCGTGTGTCACACATGGTCTAAACACATGCCCGTGTGTCTGCCCGTATGGAAAAATAAAGCTATTTCTAGCTTTATTTCTCACCCAAAATTTCACTCATAACCTGTACCTTAATCACACATATAAATACCAACCATTTCAAGCATTCAAGATAAGCAAACTCTATCATTCAACATGATATATCATCACAAGCATTCATGTTTACAATCTTACTCTAAAATAAGTATACTTGTCTCCCCTTTCTAAATCAAATAATATATGGTACCTATGTTAACACCATAACATAAACTTAAATACATATATATACATGTACCAATACATAATCATCACTAGCCATTCCAATGGCTAGATTATAATAATCATTTACATTTTCGTGCCAATATGGCCAACATAACCTATACATGCCACTACAACCATAATTGATTTACCCCATATATATACCGACATAGGCTGATGGATAGTGTGAGTGATCGCCGCCAAGCTTCCAATCCAACGAGCATCTGATTTACTCTAAAATAGGGAAATAAAACTAAGTAAGCATAAAATGCTTAGTAAGTTCGTATAACATGGTACTTAACTTACCATTCATTCTAAACTTCCCATTCATTCTATTTTGAGGTAACTATGTAAGGCATATTTAATCAATTTGACCTCAAGCCCTACACACATCCTCAACGCCCTTGTTAGTCATATATTCCATAATAACATCAAAATATATATGGGCTCAACAACAATCAAGTTTCCATACACATATGCTTTCCACAACATGTATTCATTTAACATGTGTAAATCATCTCTTATATTACAAGTATAATTTCATAACAGTTCATCTCGAGTTCAGATTATTTCATGTCAGAACTTTACTCATATCATTCGAAACATTAAGTTCACACGAGTAGTAGTACACTCAAGGTGTACAAATCTATAATCAAGGATGAACATTCTGATCAAATAATTTCCATGTACAATTATCATCATCCCATACTTTCATATATTACTTGTCATGTATCATCAGTTTCTTGTATTCTAGATGAATACGTGTAATAACTCATTTTATTATTCATATCTTCCCATGTCTGGAATTGTCACCCGTTGAATTTATTCAGAATATCGATGGATATACAGGCAGTACACTCGAGGTGTACGAATAAGGATCTGTCAATTTATGTCCAATGGTACCCATAAGGTACTATATCAGAGAGTACACTCTTGAGCCACACATGTATACAACAGGATTACTAGTTCAGGCTATATCCTTTTTATGACATATGCTCTAAGGAGCTTGATCTGGATTACCCGTCTGGGCTAAATCGAATCCATAATATATGCTCGGGTGGACTATTATCAAGACTACCCATCTTGGCTAAATCTTTTCTTTGATAAGGTCAATAGGATTACTCATCCGAGCTAAATCCCGTCAACAACAAATGCAGGACCTCATTCATTTCAGGAAATCACATATCCATCAATTTTCCATTTATTCAATTAGGATTTAAAAATTTAAAGCATTATCGGGCATGTGATTATTTCATACATCCATAACATTCATATCATTCAAGTAAACACATTCCATATTCATTTCAAGCATAAAAGTAACCTTTTTTATCATTTATCATTTATAGGGCATTATCATTGATCAGACTTTTTCGGTTATATTTTCAATGTCATATATATGTGATATTTATACAAATTACATACACAAAATCTAATTGAAGCATATAAATATACAATTTAATTACATGAACTTACCTCGACAATGTTCGTGTATGTAAAATCTACTAATCTGACATTTTCCTCTTTCCTTGTTCTAACTCCGAATTTGGTCTACCCAGATCCAATTTGGCCAAGAAAGTTTCTTCTCTCTCTCCTAGGGTTTCCATGGAATATTTTGGAGAAGAAGATGGTAAAAATGATTTTTATTTCTATTTAATAATTTATCATCTTTTAATAATTTTGATTTCCAATTTAGTACTTAGCCTTTTTATCATTTTCCGTGGATGAATCATCTAAAAATATCTACTAACTTTTATTAATGGTCTAATTACCATATAAGGACCTCAAGTTTTGAATTCCATAGCTATTTAATCCTTCTAGCTACTAGAATTCAACCTTTGCATTTTATGTGATTGGTCCTTTCCGCAATTAAACACATAATCGGTAAAATTTTCTTATCAAAATTTTCATATGACATTTCGATCAAGTTACGGACCATGTAATAAAATAAAAATAAATTTCATTTTTGGCTTGGATTTTTGGTCCTGAGACCACTGTTCCAATTTCACTAAAATTGGGCTTTTACATCCCCTCTCTCTTCAGCCAATTTTTTGGTTTTTGTAAATGTAACAATCCGGAAGTCAGTTGTGTCAGAAATAGTGGTTTTGAAACCCCATTTCAAATATTTGAGTCAGTAAATATTAATTATTTAATATTTACAAGATTAGTATAAATTTTAATTAAAGTTCGGCCCTCTAATTTTTTTCAACCTGATAGTTAATTGAAGTACAAGTGTAATGATCCTAAAATCAGTGATATTAGAAAATGTGGTTTCATGATCCTGTTTTCATAAATTGGACTCATAATTATTTTATTAAATATTTACAAATGTTATATTGGAAGTGAATTGAATTTTGGATAGGTAATTTTACTGAATTAGTAATTAATTAAGGTACAATGACTAATTTGTAAAATTAGTAAAAATACAATTGTTATAGTAATTTGTAATTAAAACATGGACAAGGGACTTAATTAGCAGTTAAGTCATTATGTTATTGATACTGGAAGAATGATGAAGGCTAATGATGGACTTAAGAAAGGATAGTGGCTGCATGAAAAATGATTGGTTGGCTTAAGGGAAATTAATTAATTAAAAAGAAAAAGAAAAGAGAAAGAAGAAACAGGGAGAGAACTTAGCTTATTCTTTTCTTGTTTTACTAAAAAAAAACAATTGAAGGAAGCTTGGTGCTGAATGCAAGGAGGGAAGAAAAATATGGTTTTAATTAGTTTGGAAGTTAAAATTTTCAAGTACTCCTTAAAAGAGAAGGAGGAGGCTACAAAAAAAAGGAAAAAAAAAGGAATTGAACGATAGAAGTTAGGACTTGCAGGAAAAATTTGGTAAGCTTGTTAGTCTTTAAATTCTCTTTACAACTATAGCCGAAAGATTTTACATGTTTGATTTGTATGGAAATAATTAGAATTGAATCGTTAATTCGATTGGCAGTTGTTTCCTTTAAGTATGGATGCTGACCGAACTAAGAACATTTGCTACGATACGAATTGAGAAGGTTCCTGGTTGTCTAAAATGGTTCAAACATTGGTGATTTGTTGTTGTTTTAAGTGGTTTCAAATGCTTATCTTTAATGGTTATGTTGCTCAAAACTTGTATATTAATGCTGTAAACTTTATATATATATGAAGGTTGTCTACATTGTGTAGAAATAGCGTTGGTCGAATAAGTTCACTTCATTTTCTTCTTTGTTCGTTGCTATTCTTTTTACTGGCATGCAAACTCCATGCATGATTATTGATTTTTAGCTTGAGTTTATGAGATGAACAATGGGGTTTTTGTTGTCTGAATATTACGTGAAAATTGTCCATTTGATTTTGGCAAAATTACCATTTTGCCCTACACTTTTAATTCTTTTGTAATTTAGTCCCAAGGCTCGAAAAAAAATATACAATTTAATCCTTATCAAGCCTAGCCGATTTTAGACATATTAATAGTACCCCATATATTTCACAAAATTCACAAATTTTACCATAAATTTATCATCATTTTCAATTTAATCCTTCATTAATAATTTCATCAAAATTCTCTTTACAAAAGTTATTTATCTAACAAAAACCATTCATTTTCTATCATCAAACTTCAAAATTCAGCATATTCATCAATGGAAAAACCCTAATACTTTAACAATTTTGCAAATTGACCCCTAAACCAACTAAATTAAGCTACTACGATCTCAGAAACATAGAAATCATAAAAAATGGGACAAAGATTCATACCTAATTGAGCAAAATATGCTTTTCCAAATTCAAGCTTCCATGGCTAGGTTTCTTTCTCTTTTTTTTTATGTTTTTTTGGGTGGATGATGATGAAAATAGATTTTTTTTATTTTATTTATTATAATTTTAATCACTAATTTCCAAAATTAACCTTAATATTTCCTTCAATTTCCAATGATGACTATTCATACTTATCCACTAAGCACTTTAATGGCCTATTTACTATATAAGGACCTCCAATTTAAAATTCTATAGCTATTTAATACCTTTAGCTATTAGAACAGAACCTTTGCACTTAATGCAATTTAGTCCTTTTTATCAAATTAGGTAGGTAAACGATAAAATTTCTTAACAAAATTTTTATACAATATTTCTATCATACTGTAGACCATAAAATAATATCAAACTAAATTTTTTGACTTCAGATTTGTGGTCTCAAAACCACTGCTTCGATTTAACTAAAAACGGGATGTTACAAAGGTGCATTACTATACTAACAAATAAATTGCCTTCAAAGTTGAAGGACCCTGGAAGCTTTACAATACCTTGTTCAATTGGAAACTAATATGTTGGGAAGGCCTTGTGCGATTTTGGAGTGAGCATAAACCTTATACCCATGTCTGTGTTCAAAAAGCTAGGAATTGTGAAGCAAGACCTACCACTGTGACCTTGCAATTGGCAGATTGATCATATGCACACCCAAAAGGTAAAATCGAAGATGTCAAGGTAAGGGTAGATAAATTCAATTTCCCTTTTGATTTCATTGTATTATAATGTGAAGATGAGAAAGATGTGTATATTATTCTGGGTAGACCTTTTCTTGCAACAGGTAGGATTGTGATTGATGTTCAAAAGGGTGAGTTAACTATAAGGGTAAATGATCAACAAATAACTTTTAATGTTGTTTTCCAGGCTCTGAAATGTGCTGATGATATAAAAGAGTATCATGCTGTCAGTTTGTTAAACACTGTTGTAGAAGAGGATTTTTTTTAATAAATACCATGACAAAGAGCATAGTGAATTGGATTCAGTTGATATTGATGATGAATGGCCATCAGGACACCAAAAGCAGTTGTTGACATCCAAACTAATTACTGATAGACTTGGAAAAAGGTTTTCACAATAGATTTATCTACTTCAGCACTATCAAACTGTCCACAGAAGAACCACCCATGTCAGAGTTGAACCCTTTACTTTTACAATTAAAATACACTTATTTGGGGAAGGATAACACACTGCCTTTGGTTGCATTTGCTTAGTTGACTTATCAGCAAGAGGTTCAATTGTTAATTGTAGTTGGGAAATTTGAAAAAGCATTAGGATGGACAACCGTAGATATTAAAGGAATCAATCGCACAATATGCAATTACAAAATTTTGGTAGAAAATTACCATGGTAGTTCTATTGAGCAGCAAAGGACATTGAACCCCATTATGAAGGAGGTGGTGAAAAAGGAGGTAATCAAATGGTTGGATGCTGGCATTATCTACCTAATCTCAGACAGCTCTTAGGTATGTCCAGTCCAATGTGTGCCAAAGAAGGGAGGTGTCACCGTGGTCAGTAATGATAATAATAAGCTTATACCTACAGGAACTGTCACAAGATGGCGAGTTTGTATGGACTATCGCAAGCTCAACAAAGCCAAAAGGAAATACCATTTTTCAGTACCCTTCATTAATTAAATGTTAGATCGATTAGCTAGTAAGGATTTCTAGTACTTCTTAGATGGATATTCTGGGGACAATTAGATTATAATCGCCCCAGAGGATCAAGAAAAAGCAACATTTAGATGTCCATATGGTACATTTACCTTCAGAAGAGTGCCCTTTAGTGTATGTAATGCAACAACAACATTCCAATGGTGCACAGTGTCAATATTCTCGGATATGGTTGAGAAGTTCCTCAAAGTGTTTATGGATGATTTCTCTGTATTTGGGAATAACTTCGAAGGTTTTTTTCACAACTGAGAGTTGGTACTTCAATGCTGTAAGGAGACTAACCTCGTTTTAAAATGGGAAAAGTGTTAATTCATTGTACAAGAAGGCATTGTCCTAGGGCATAAGGTCTCTCATAAAGGAATCAAAGTTGACAAGGAAAAAATCAAAGTCCTTAAGAAGCTGCCACCTCCAACGAATGTTAAGGGGATTAGGAGCTTTTTAGGGCATGTTGGATTCTATAGGAGATTTATCAAAGACTTCTCTAAGATCTCTAAGACCTTGTGTACCTTGTTGGAATAAAAAATAAACCTTTCTTTTTTTATGATGCTTGTCTATCTGCTTTTGAGGAGTTGAAAAAGTGATTGGTGGTTGCTCCAGTAGTAGTGGCCTCAGATTGGTCACTGTCATTTGAGCTCATGTGGGACGCGAGTGATTTTGTTGTTGGAGCAGTGCTTGTGTGATATCCCAAATTAGGGCCTAATCAGAATAGTGGTTTTGGGACCACAAATCCAAGATAGAAACAATTATTTTATGATTATTTTGAGGTCTACGATATGATTTCATGATTGTGTGAAAATTTCGTGAAGAAATTCTATGCATAAAGTGCTTAATTTGAAATTTGGGACTAAATTGAATAAGTTGCAAAACTTGCATTCTAGAAGTTTCTAGTATGAAATTGCTTTGAAATATTAATTAGAAGGTCTTAAATAGAAATTAAGTTTATGGGCAAAAATTGGACATGGATGAAATTTTTGAAAGTTTAGTAAGGAAGGGCATTTTGGTCATTTGGATATTAAATGAAATAAAATGGGAAAAATGTAACACCCTAAATTTGGGCCTAAAAGTTTTGGGCCTTGAGCATGGGAGCGGTTGAAGGCAGCTTATAATATTCTGTTGTGCATGCAAATTTCGTTAATGAAGGCTTGTTTTAGTGGTTAAGTGTGTTGAGAAGTGTTGGAGAAGTCCTTGGTTTAAACCTAGACTCTAGCAAAAAATTTGGTTTAAGGTGAATCAAACCCTGGGTATAGTAGGTAGGCCTTAAGAATATTGTTGGAGAAATTGTGACACAAAAAACCTTATGGCTTAGTGGCAAGTGGCGTGTGGAGCATTTGAGGGAAGGCAAGGGGTTCGAATCCCATGGCAAGCAAAGAGCATTTAATTTGCTAACAGGGGGCGGCAAGAGTTGGTGTTGAATTTAAACTCTGATGTTGGAGGGATCCGACATCGAGAAGCTAACATAAGAGTGGATGGGAAGCTAGCTTTAAATAGAGAGAACCATGAGGAGAGTAAATGTACCTTTCTTGGCTGATCCCTTTCGCTTTATGGCGTGCTCGTTTGGGCTGGGCGTCGGCTAAGAGTGCTCGGAGCGTGGATTAACTCCAGTCTCCAATCAGGTGTGTATTTATCACTACTTTTGTTGTTGGATGGCTACTTCGGGCCGTGATGGGCCGAAAGGGGCCATGTGGGCCCAATGGGCCTACGGGCCCAATTGGATAAGTTGTTTGATTGTGTCGTAAATATTGGACTAGGCTAGGTGAATCGCATATCTGTGGCTAGGTTTGGGGTAAAAGGGCCACACGAGCGTGTGGGCCCATTTGGGCCGAGAATAGGCTTTAGGCCCATTCGTATTGTTATCCATGTTTAGAATACTTTAGTTTACCAATTATTGAAATGCCCTCGACTTGTAAAATTACCAAAATACTCCCGATTTACAGAATTACTGTTTTACCCTCGATTTACAGAATTATCGTTTTACCCTCGATTTGTAAAATTACCATTTTACCCTCGATTTATAGAATTACCGTTTTACCCTCAGTTTACAGAATTATTATTTTACCCTCGATTTACAGAATTACCGTTTTACCCTCAGTTTACAGAATTACTATTTTACCCTCGATTTACAGAATTACTGTTTTACCCTCGATTTGTAAAATTACCATTTTACCCTCGATTTACAGAATTATCGTTTTACCCTCGATTTTTAAAATTACCGTTTACCCTCGATTTATAGAATTATCATTTTACCCTTAGTTTACAGAATTACCATTTTACCCTTGATTTACAGAATTACCATTTTACCCTCAGTTTACAGAATTACTATTTTACCCTCGATTTACAGAATTACGGTTTTACCCTCAATTTGTAAAATTACTGTTTTACCCTCGATTTATAGAATTACCATTTTACCCTCATTTTATAGAATTACTATTTTACCCTCGATTTACAGAATTACAGTTTTACCCTCAATTTGTAAAATTACTGTTTTACCCTCGATTTACAAAATTACCGTTTTACCCTCAGTTTACAGAATTACCATTTTACCCTCGATTTACAAAATTATCGTTTTACCCTCAGTTTATAGAATTACTGTTTTACCCTCGATTTACAGAATTACTGTTTTACCCTCGATTTGTAAAATTATCGTTTTACCCTCGATTTATAGAATTACTAGTTTACCCTTGGTTTACAAAATTATCGTTTTACCCTCGATTTATAGAATTACTATTTTACCCTCAATTGTGAAATTCCTAAAATACCCCTGTAGGGTAGAATTACCGAAATACCCCTATAGGGTAGAATTACTAAAATACCCTTATAGGGTAGAATTATCGAAATACCCCCGTAGGGTAGAATTATCGAAATACCCTTGTAGGGTAGAAATACCTAAATACCCCTGTAGGGTAGAATTACCGAGATACCTTGTGGGGTAAAATTACCATTTTGCCCCTAGGGTGTTAAATAACTGTTTTGCCCTTGTGGGCAAGTGACTGACTTGGACTGTGTGGTTGACGGATTTGATTGTGAATATATGTTGGTGATTGAATGACTTGACTGTGATTGTTTGATTCAAATATGGGCATGACATTCTGCATACATGACATGTTGCATGGGTTGGGATTTTGTACGGAGGAAGTGTTCTGGTGGCTATGCCACAAATATCTGTTCTGGTGGCTTTGCCACAATATCTGTATCTGGTGACTCTGTCACAATATCTGTTGACCGATCGATGGCTGAGTGTCGATCACGTTACTGAAGGCTGTGTGCCGTTGTTGTGGGCTTCGTGCCGATTATAGACCCGTTATTAATGGCTCTGTGCCAACCTAAATATGGCTTTGTGCCATCTTGACTATGGCTTTGTGCCAAACGTATTTACCTGTAGCTATGTGCCTAACATATTTGTTGACGACTCTGTGTCGATCATATTTACCGAAGGCTATGCGCCAGTTATATTACCGTCATTGATGGCTATGTGCCGAAGTTATTACAGTTATCTATGGCTTTGTGCCACGTATTCTGTTAGGTGGGTTTGCCACATTATCTAATTCTGGTGGCTCTGCCACAATATCTTTATCTGGTGACTCTGTCACGATATCTGCTCTGGCAGCCATGCTGCAAATTTTATGGTGTGTAGCGGATGAGTGGGTCGAGTTGTCTCCCCACATGGTGTAAGGTTGGTACGAGGGTGTATACGGCTGGATTGGGTTGGGATTGCATTCACATTCTGATTCTGATTCTGTCACCTAATTCTGATTCTGATTCTGATTCTGTTACTAATATTGATTCTGATTCTGATTCTGTTACTGAATCTGATTTTGATTCTTATTTTGGTTCCAATTCTGATAATGTTTCTTATTTTGTAATGGGCTAAGGTCCATCTGGTACTGTCTGTTGTAATGGGCTAAGGCCCGATTGGTACTGAAATTGTAAGTAAGGCTGGGGCCAGACTTTTAATTCTTTTAGATGACTGACTGTTCCTTTTTATAGTAGGGGATTTCACACTGACTTTTCGTAAACTCACCCCGTTTATTAACCTTTCAGGTAATTTTCAGCCTTAGATGGATCGGCGTTGCTAGGGGCTCGGAGGAAGCCACACACACTATTTATGTTACAGTTTTGATTATTACCTTTAAATTATTTTATGTGGGTTGTAGTAAAGCCGTTGTAATTTTCTGGATTTCAAATTTGGAATTTTATTTATTGTTCTTATAATTGCTAGTATTAGAACACGATTTTCCAAAGCAACTACTGTTATTCAAAACATCACGTAACCGCAATTGTTTTTAAAGTAAGTTTCCGCAACTACCAAGATTTTTACAAAGTTGTTAAGAATGTTATTCAGCTGAGGTTTTCTAACAAGGTTTAAAAAGGGTATAATTTTTTAATTATTAAGAAGGGTTTTTAATGGAAACATGGTTTTCGAAAAACAGTTCAATGTGACACGCCAAGTTCAAGCCAAACTTCCAGGCAGGGTTTGGGGTGTTACAAAAAATAACACAAAAATGATAATCTTCTTCATAAGTTGCTACCAAATTTTGCTTTCCACCATAGCTAGGGTTTCAACACTTTTAAGCCTTGATTGTAAGTGATTTCTATGCTCGTTTTTAATGTTCTTTACATTTTTAAAATCCTCGTAGCTCGGTTTACCTGTTTCTACCAATATTTTGAGCTAGGGTTTATATTTAAAAATTTACCCATGAATGAATGAATGATATGCATGAATTTTGATGTTTTATGGTAGAATATGAAGCTTGAGATTGTGTTAAACAACTTTTGGTAAGTGATTTTACGTAAAAATGACTAAAATGACATAATCGATAAAAATACCTAATGTTCATAAATACATGTTAGAGTGAGAATTGGATATTGCTATAGAAGGGAAAAATGATCAGCATGCCACAAAACATAAGAAAATAGGGTGAATTTTAATTTATGAGATTTGGGGAAAAAGTGTAAATATGTGAAAGTTTAGGGGCAAAATTATAATTTTTACAAAATATGATTTTGGGCTGATTTGAATAATATGAGTTCTAATTAGGCTATATTTGAAATTATAGTGCAAGGAAAATCAAACTTTGGGCTAAAATCAGTAAAATACCAAGTTGTGGACAAAATGGTAAAAATGACCATTTTCGCATACGAGGTAAGTTCATGTGTAAATGTAGTAACATAATTGTTATTTTAAGTAATTTAATGTTATTTATATGATATGATAATTAATATCATGAAATATTATGCTTTGTGGTTATTATTGAGTGTTAAATATGACTCCTATTTTCAGTCAAATTTGAAAAATAGTCTTTCAGTTAAACTCTGTTTACTTATTTCAATCAAACACTGATTAGTTTAGATTATTTTATTATTATTTGATCTATGAATTTAGCCTATAAATAGGCTCTTTTACAACCTTAAAAAATACACCCATTAGAGATTAAAACTCATAACACATTTAGAGAATTTGTGTTTACGTTTTGTGGGTTCTTTGTTTTCGGGTTTTCTGGGTTTAGTTTTTATCTCCATCTTTTGTACTCTTCGTTCTTTTGCCATTATAGTAAAATTATCTTTGCCCGTGGTTTTTTATCCTCTTTGGAGGGGTTTTCCACGTTAAACTTGTGAGTTCAATTTCTCAATTTATTCTGCTATTTTCTTGATCGTTACTTAATCAAGTTAAAATCCTAACAAGTGGTAACAGAGCTAGTTCAATTTTCATAGATCAGCCTGTTCAGAGATGGCAACAACAAGGTTTGAAATTGAGAAGTTCGATGGTGAGACAAATTTCAATCTGTGGCAAGTTCGGATGATGGTAATTCTAGTTCAATCAGGCTTGAAAAAGGTTGTTATCGGGAAAAAGCCTGAGAATCTAAATAAAACAGAATGGGAAGAGCTTGATGAAAAGGCTTTATCTGCAATCTAGTTGTGCCTCACGAATACGGTATTGCAGGAGGTATTGATGGAGAAGACCTCATCTGCCTTGTGGAAAAGGTTAGAAACTCTTTGTGCGACTAAGTCTCTGGCTAACCGTTTAGTGTTGAAACAACGTCTATTTACATTTCGCATGAATGAAGGTGAGCTTCTTAGAGATCACATCAGTCAATTCATTACTATTTTAAATGATTTAAAGAATGTTGAGGTTCATATTGACGATGAAGATCAGGCTATGCTATTATTGTGCTCTTTACCCCATTCATACAAGTCTTTCAGGGAGACCCTGATTTATGGCAGAGACAAACTCTCGTTTGAAAATGTGAAGGGTCATTTGTTGAGTAGAGACAAACTTGACAATGAGCTTCATTTGGATAGCAAGACAGATAGGCAAGCTTCCATTTTGGTAGCATTAAAGAAACGAGATAAAAGTGTCACTATTGTAAAAAGTTAGGTCACGTCAAAGCAGATTGTTATAAACTGCGAAATAAAAAGGCTGCTGAGAGTAACAAGGAAGATGTAGCTTGTGCTAATTTGGCCGATGAAAATGGGGATGATTTCTTGTTAGTGTCAACAAGTGATAACACCAAGCTCATGTCCGAGTGGATCCTAGATTCAGGATGTTCTTTCTACATGTGTCCCAATAGAGAATGGTTCTCCACATACAGTTCCATTGAAGGTGGAGTTGTGCACATGGGAGACGATTCATCTAGTAAGGTAATTGGTATTCGTACTGTTAAAATTAAGATGCACGATGGGACAATTAGGACACTCTCTTTAAGTATTTTAGACTTGAAAGGATGCAAAATCAACATCGAGTCGAGCGGCATTAAAGTATCTCGTGGAGTTCTTGTTTTGTTAAAAGGTAAAAGAACCGGCAGTCTTTATATTCTGGAAGGTTATATAGTGACCGGTGAAATCGGACGTCCCTCGTCCGTTACAGAGTTGAAGTCAACTTGTTTGGAGCGGAGGCAACTTGGTCATAGGAGGGAAAAAGGTAAGACTGTTTCATTGAAGAGAGGTTCTCTTTTAGATGCAGGTTTTGAAAAGTTAAGGCACTGTGTTCGTGAAAATCAGACCCGTGTTAGTTTTGATTTGGCAGTGCACAAGTCGAAGGCTAGAAGTCTTCCAGTTTCTAAGCACAAAATTGACTCAGTTAATTCCCTGCATAGTTCAAGATAGGCTCGTGGCGGGCTTTGGCAAAGATGGCGTTGTAGAAATATGAGTCAAGGTGGAGATTTGTTAAATATGACTCCTATTTTCAGTCAAATTTGAAAAATAGTCTTTCAGTTAAACTCTGTTTACTTGTTTCAACCAAACACTGATTAGTTTAGATTATTTTATTATTATTTGATCTATGAATTTAGCCTATAAATAGGCTCTTTTACAACCTTAGAAAATGCACCCATTAGAGATTAGAACTCATAACACATTTAGAGAATTTGTGTTTACATTTTGTGGGTTCTTTGTTTTTGGGTTTTCTGAGTTTAGTTTTTATCTCCATCTTTTGTACTCTTCGTTCTTTTGACATTATAGTAAAATGATCTTTGCCTGTGTTTTTTTATCCTCTTTGGAGGGATTTTTCCACGTTAAATTTGTGATTTCAATTTCTCAATTTATTCTTCTATTTTCTTATTCGTTACTTAATCAGGTTAAAATCTTAACATTGAGTAATATGCAAATTATGTGTGCTACTTGTTAAATATGAATTGCTACCGAGTATCTATTTCGACATTCCGTGGAAGAGGGCAAAGATGCGTAATTGAGGAAAAGCTCGTTTGAACCTTGGGAATAGATTAGGATACAAGTGACATGTCACTAGGATATTTGAGTTCCGAGCTCGTTGAGTTGAGTCTGAGTTCACTTATGGATGCGAACGTCTGAACTCGTTGAGTTGAGTCCGAGTTCGTGAGATGTAACTAGGCATCTGAACACATTGAGTTGAGTCCAAGTTCGCTTATGGGCGGGTTACATGGTAGCTTGGTTACATATGTGGCACTTATGGGCAAACTTTCCATGTATCCGAGTTATATTCCGATGTGTTCAACGGGTAAAATTCTAGTGAAATGGAAGAATACTTAAGATGCAAGTGACGTATTGGTAAGTGTTGTGGAATGGGCACTTTGGACAGGTATGTACTTAACCCTCGAGTTGAGACTTGATACGACAACAATAATGTAGTAAGACAATGAATGATGAATAGAAATGTGACATATGTTTTGGTGATATTATGCCAATGTTGGTTGGTATAATTGCTTTGTTAAGTTATTTGTTATTTGCATGTGAACTTACTAAGAATTTATGCTTACTCCTTCCCTTCCATTCCTTGTAGTTTTAACAAGCCGGTTTGGAGATCAGGACGGTCGGAGGCACGCTCACACTATCAACGGACCATCTTGGTATGGTGGCTTGCATATTTTGGGAATATGGCATGTATAGCATTATAATCCTTTTATGTATATAATCTTATAATATAGCTCATGGATGGCATGGAAATGTTTCAGAATGATTAGCTATTGGAGTGGCTAATCAAGATTATATTTGATAACACGTATGCTTTATGTGCTAACTAATCTATGGAAGTCCATAAAATGGTGAAATTGGCTATAAAATAGAATCACACAGCAATAGTGACGTGAGTTTGAAAAATCACTAACAATATTAGAGATAGAATTAGATGATGAATAAAATATGGAATTGAAGCTTAATGAATGTATTTTCATGTGGAGGAAACAAAATAGGTAAAAGAGTTGTATTTTATGAGATATTTACGTTTTGGTGAAACAGGGTCAGAGAAATTTCTGGATTCCCTATTTTGACTTTAGAAAATCACCATAATTTGTGTAACAATAATTATGACTCACAATTTATATGTATGGATTCCTTATTGAGTATATTTTTAAGTGAAACAAATGGCATAGTCATTGGATTTCTGTATAGAAAGAAATTTGATTCGTAGTGCACAGGGGTCAGAGTAGCCGAACCCTGAAACAGGGGAGACTTTAACTAATAAATTGTACTAATTTGCTTCACCAAAAATTCTAGAAAAAAATTATAGATAGATATATGAGTGAAGTTTCAGGGAAAATTTACGGATCTTAATTTCGATTTTTGGAACTCGATATATGAATTTTTAAGAGACTGTGATGCAGTTAGCTAGCTTGTCTGGAAATTTTAAAAATAAATTGTTTGAGCTGTTTAATTAATGAATTAAGTCCGTTAACACCTCGTGCTCGACTCCGGCAATGGTCTCGAGTACGGGGGCATTACAGCTTGGGCAACAGACATGTAGATTTTTCACACTATTTACTATGCTAGCCGCACTATAACAGAAGCACAACTAAATTACACTACCACTGATATGGAATTATTGGTTATTTTTTTTGCATTTGATAAGTTTAGATCATATCTAGTAGGCATTAGGGTCATATTTTATACCGATCACTCTACAATTAAATACTTCGTAGCCAAGAAAGATGTAAAGCCAAGACTGATCAGGTGGATTCTTTTACTACAAGAATTCAATCTAGAAATTTGAGACAGAAAAGGAATAGAGAATCAAGTAACAAACCATCTATCCAGGTTAGAGGTTAGAAGTGAGGATGGCAATGTCAAGCTCATTAAGGAAGACTTCCCAGACAAGCAACTATTGGCTGCCAGGGCATTACCTTGGTATGCTGATATAGTGAACTTCTTAGTAAGCAGTTTGCTACCACTTGATCTTAACAACCAAAAAAAAAGGATATTCCTTCATGGTGCAATATATTATTACTGGGATGAACCTTTCCTATTCAAGCTGTGTACTGATAAGATAATTAGGAAGTGTGTCCCCGATGATGAAATACACAACATTTTGCAACATTGTCATTCAGCCCTTTATGGAGGACACTTTGGAGGAATGAGAACTGTTGCCAAAGTACTTCAATTAGGGTTTTATTGGCCAAGTCTATTCAAGGATGCCCATATCTTTTATAAAGCATGTAATCGATGTCAAAGAACTAGTAATGTTTCAAGAAGACATAAAATGCCATTGCAAAACATTCTAGAGGTTGAGTTGTTTGATGTATGGGGAATAGACTTTATGGGTCCATTTCCACCCTCATGTGGCAACCTATACATACTAGTAGTAGTCAACTACATCTCCAAGTGGGTAGAAGCTATAGCCCTTCCTACCAATGATGCCAAGTTGGTGATAAAGTTCTTGCACAAGAACATCCTCACCAGATTTGGTACGCCTTGAGCCATCATCAATGATGAGGGTCTTATTTTTATTGCAAACTTGTCTCTAATGTTTTGCATAGGTATGGGGTAAAGGACAAACTTGCCATAACATATCACCCACAAACAAATAGATAAGCTGAGATTTCTAACAGGGAGATTAAGCAGATTCTTGAAAAGGTGGTGAAACCAACTCAAAAATATTGGTCCTTGAGATTGAATGAAACCTTGTGGGCTTATTATATTACCTTCAAAACACTGTTAGGAATGTCGCCTTTTAAGCTTGTTTATGGTAAGCCATGTCACCTGCCTATTGAGTTAGAGCACAAGGCATTTTGGGCCATTAAAAAGTTGAATATGGATTGGATAACCATTGGACATAAAAGACAATTCAAGTTGAATGAAATGGAAGAATTCAGAGCCCAAGCTTAAGAGAATGTTAAGCTCTATAAAGAAAAGACCAAGCAATGGAACCAGAAGAGGATCATGCAAAGGAAATTTAAACAAGGGCAACGAGTGTTGCTATTTAGCTCAAGATTGAAACTATTCCCTGGTAAGTTGAAATCGTGATGGTCATGGCCTTTTGATGTGATGAAGGCCTATCCTTATGGCATAGTGGACGTCAAAGATATCAAGACTAGGGTAATTTTTAAAGTTAATGGTCAACGTTTAAAGCACTACTGGGGTTCTCATGTGGATAGAGATAAACAATTGACCTTCGAGATGTTTGAGCTCAAAATATTTTCCATCTTTATTTTCTTTAATTACTTTACTTTAATTTCATTTCTTTTACAGTTTTTCTATTTAATCAATTAATGTTATTTTCATTTTTGGTTATATTTTTTTTATTAATGTACAGCTTTAGCAAGATTTGCAGGGAAAGAATGAAAGTGTAAGCTTGTTAGATATAGTACCAATGGGTGTTTGCCCTAACATTTCAAAAGAGAATTATGCCACGCCAAACTAGGTTATTGGATATTAAAGCAAGAGAAAATGAGGTTTTATAAGAAAGAACGGGTCAAGGAAGAGATTTTGGATAGCTGGGCCCATTCTGCTAATTAGGTAGCCCATGAAGAAAATGCCAAACATGTTGCTTTAAGGCTAGGTCATTCTAGGGTTCCCTCCAAAACATTTTTATTTTTCCTCCTTCATTCTAGAAAACTTACTCTGCAAGCTTTTTTGAACCGTCAACACCATTACCCCCATTTATTTCTCTTCAACTGCCCACATCTCTTTCATTTTCCATAATTCCTTTATGTTTACCATTTCTTTTTCCTAAACTTTTCTGGCCTCTCCTCTTGCACTTTCAACTTCCTTTAACTTCTCTTAAGTAGTGGTATTTTCTTGTCTAACCTAGACCATATTCTCAAAGATTTGTCAACATTCTTCAATGGCAAGAGTAAAAACCACTTCCAAAGGTGTTGAATCTTCACAAGTAGGTGCTACCCAACCTAAAATCTTCTTCAACAGCGCTATTGTTACGAAGTACAACAACAACATCTCCAAGTGACCATTTTGCTTCAAACAAGGTTTTCTGTTTAAAGGCGAGCCTTATATGGGATATGATGAGTCATTTCCTCCATTGTTGAGAAGCACGGATGGAAACTTTTCTGCTTACATCTGGATGATGTTTTAGGGAAAGTTGTTCATGATTTCTATGCGCACATCACTTCTCCTGACAATCTTTTTATCTATGTTTGCAAAACCTCAATCCCATTTAATAAAGACAACATTAATGCCCAATTTAGGTTAACTGATGTTCAAGACGAACATACTCCATTCATCGAAACCATGACCACTGATGGCTTAAATCAAGTATTAAAGGATTTGTGTATTGCAGGCACTTGATGGACCGTCTCTAGCCAAGAATGCCATACAATTGAGAGGGATTCCGTAAAGCCCATAGGTAAAGTTTGGTACCACTTCCTTAAAAGTTAACTAATGTCATCCACCCACAACACCATAATATCAAAGTAGTGAATGCTATTATTGCATTCAATCATTATGGTCAAAATTTGAACATTGGCCAGGTCATTTTCCATGAAATGCATTGATGTGCAGAGAAGAATGCTGGAAGCCTCAATTTTCTTTCCCTTATCACTACTCTTTGTAGAAAAGCACAAGTACCTTTAAATGCCAATGAGTACATCACACCAAAGAAGGGAGGAATATCCAAGGCTATATTCGCCAAAATCCAAGGAGCAAACACATCAAAACAACCTTAGCACAGTAAGGCACCCATATCCTCTGCCAAGTACTTTCCCACGGCAGAAGGCTCACCATCTCAGAGCTCCTTTGAAAAACAAGTGTTGCAATCATTAGAGTAACTGGAGTAGAGAATGTCCCTGTTTGAGATTCAGTAATTTCAACTTACTGAAGAGATGACAAAGGCCCAGGAACAGTAGACATGCTACTGGTCCTATGTGAAGGACAGAGATGTAGCTCTAAAATAGTCCTTGCAGAAGAACTTCACCAAGCCTACGCTTGACTTCCCTAATTTCTGCAGAGCTTTGCTACCATTTTCCAAGGCTAATGAGGAATCAGTTGAAATCCACTCTAACAAGGTCAAATCTGCAAACATAAAAGCTACTCATGACATAGTGAAAGTAGTTTAAGAAGAGCCTAAGAAAACAAAATCTCTGAATATAAGAGTGACGAAGATAAGCAAAATGAACCTATACATGCTGCTAAAGCCACCAAAAAGGGCAAAGAAATTGTTCTACCCACACCACTCGAAGCCATGACTACCCAAGATTGTGAAATTTATCACATCATTAATGAGGTCACTAAGTCTGATAAAGAAGGGGAGGATGTGCCACTCCATTCAATGAAAAGGAAGTTGCGTTATAAGCATAGTGCATGCAAATCCACCTACGGACAATAACGAAACAATCACCAACATCCAAGTCAGGGGAGTTCTCTTCCTTGCATATATTCATGCGTTAATATTTTTTTTACTATGACATTTTCTGTATATATAAATTCCTGCAGTCATGTTACATAGATGTTCATGCATTGAAGATAGTGCATCCGTTAGGTTTGGGGGTGTATCGAGCATTTAGGATGCATCATGTATTTAGTAAGCATGCTCATTTTAGTATAAGCATTCGATTGTAGCGATTTTTTTTCCACGTAACTGCCAAGAACTGGTTAAACTATGATGAGTACAATTTTTACTTGTGATGTTCGATGATGAGCTTAATTCTTCGATAAACATAGAGCATGTGATAGTGGATTAGGTGAATGTAACACCCCTAACCCATATCTAACACCAGAAAAGGATTACGACGCATTACCAAATAACGCATTACAAAATTTTCTTTAATTACAGGGTCACAAGCCTGTGTGAACAGGCCGTGTGCCTCACACGATTACGAGACAGGCCTGTGTCATAGACCATGTGAAAACAGGGCATACATACTGACTTACACTACAAGGCCGGAGGCATGCTCGTGTGCCTTGGCCTTGGGAAAATTGGAAGGTTTATTTACTTGGGTCACATGGCCAACCACACGCCCGTGTGCCTAGCCCATGCTCAAGACTGACTTAAATTCGTAGAGCTACCCCAGGGGACAAAAATAAGCCATTTGAAAAGCCAATTTGCCACCCTACAATCATGCATATAAACCAACCTATTTGGTACCATCTCAAGTCATTTATAAGCAACCAAAACCCACCAAAACATACACATAACATACCATATATAATCAACCATTTTAACTAATCATTTCTGTATTCAATTTATACCAAATCATTATGCCAAAATCATCACAACTTGCATATATTCCCTATTCACTAATTCATCATAATATCATCCATTTCATATCACAAAACTCATCATATCATCATCTCAAACCAAATCAATTCATTAAGCATTATATTCATCACATATAACACTTACCAAACACTTAATTCAAACCAACTTAAATGGTTATACATACTACATTTACAAGCCAAATCTCATGGCTAATATCAAGACTCAAAACATACCAAAATATCACTAGCCTGTACATGTCATATATAATATATACAAGCTTCAAAAGTTCCAACAAGATGATCGATAGTGTGATGACATTTCATTATGATCCCCGAATCCAAGCTAGCTTTGATGATCTATAAAACATAGACAAATAACACACAGTAAGCTTCACAGCTTAGTAAGGTCGTACCAAAAATACTCAACAGTTCATATTATCTAAATCATCAACTAATAGACACTTAGTAGTTCTCATATCATCACTCAATTTTAACCCATAACCATTTATCATGTATATACCATTTCATCAAGCTTCTTACACATAGTATCAAGTACAAATTAGCTATCGTACGTACCTGTACTTTCTCGTATTCATTTATTTCATCCTCACCTCTTTGTTCAATACATTAAATTGTTCGGGAATTTTTCAATGCTTCAAGAACTCGCACACTTAGTGCATAAATGTTTAGCCATAGCTATAACGATATCACACACTTAGTGCCATCACATTGAATTGAAGTCATCTTGGCATCGCACACTTAGTGCCACATAAACTGAAGCTATTTCAATTCACACACTAAGTGTTATATATAGCCGAAGCTATCTCGAAACACAAACTAACTACCAAACATAGTAGACTTGTCGTTGTACATAGTCGTAGTCACAAATATACAATTTATGGATTATCGAAGCATTAAAAACATAATTGTAACAAATTTTATCACGTACGAACTTACCTCGTACTCAGAATGGACGAATCAGATCAATTACTCAATAACCTTCGATTTTCCTCGATCTAAATCTGAATTCTTTCTTTCTTGATCTATATGTACTCAAAATGAACCCATTTAATCACCAATTCATTCAATTTAATCCACAAACACATATTTTGGCATTTTTTTCATTTTAGCCCCTAAAGTTACACATTTATTAAATTTAGTCCCTATTTCACAAAAACACCATTTACACAAAATTTAATTTCACCCAACCCTAGCCGAATTTCATAGGAACCCTAGCAGCCCAAAACTTTCACTTATTTCATAATTTAACCCCTCAATTTACACTTTTCTCAAATAAATCCCTAATTTTCATTTTTGTCAAAAATCACTTTATAAAACATGTATCTCAAGCACCAAGCTTTCATTTTTCATCATCAAACATCATAAAGCTCAAGCATTCATCAATGGAAACTTTGAAAATCATCAACACTTTCAAAAATTGAAGCATGGGCTAACTAGAACTCAAAGAAACGATCACAAAAACGTAGAAATCATCAAAAATCGATCAAAAATCATACCTTAATCAAGCTTCCAAAGTGTCGAAATTACTAAAGTTTCAAACCCTATATTTCTTTCTAATATTCAGTTGAAGAAATGGGAAAATATGGACACCAATTTGTTTTGTTTTATTTTATTAACCTTAATTAATCAATTTACCCTTTTAACCTTTAATTAAAACTTTAAAAATCACATAATTCAAGGCCATTTATGTAAAATTCCACTATCAATGGTCTATTTTCAACATAAGGACCTCCCATATAATAAGCCATGAAAAATAGAGACCTTTATCATATACAATGCAATTTTTGCATTATACGCGATTTAGTCCTTTTTCTCAATTTGAGTTATTAAACGATGAAATGAGCTCGCGAAATTTTCACACATTAATTGAAATATTTTAAACACCAAAAATAATATTAAAATAATTTTACAACCTCGAATTTGTGGTCCCAAAACCACTGTTTCGACTAGGGTCTAAATTGGCCTGTTACAACTCTTACTAGCGAATAGGTTTGGATAATGCTTTCTCATAGCATCCTCGATTTCCCACTGATAAAACGTAATTTATACATATTTTTACCCCATGCTTAACGCATTTTATGGATGATTTTCCATTAGAATTGGTGAATTCGATGCTCCTAATGCTTTAATTTCATGTTTTATACTTAGGAGAGCATATGAGAGCAAAAGGGACGAGAAATGGGCCAAAAACGGAGAAAATGGGCCAAAGTACGAAATCAACACGGCCTGGACTTCTTCACACGGGCAAACCACACGGTCGTGTCAATTTGGCAGTTTTGAAGCACAATTCACACGGGCGTGTCTCTGCCGAGCCCAAGTTGAGTCCAATTTGGAAAAAGGCTAATTTTAAGGGTTTTTAGGCATTCCAAAGCCTATAAATACACCCTAGAGGAGGAAGAAAAGGGAAGGATAGAGTAGGGGGTAAGGAATTACTCCAAGAAAGCTGATTGATTCATCTCAAAAGCCGGATTCATCATCAAGACTGAAGATCTCTCCTCAATTCCCCTTCAAGAGTTTTGGGTTTTCTTTATGTTTTGTATTATTTATTATTCTGAGATGTTTTCTTATTAAGTTATGAACTAAATCCCATAAATACCTAAAGGGAATGAATCCTAAGACGAATCTTGTTATTATTTTCTGAATTGTATGATAAACATTTGACTTGTTCTTAATTATGTGTTCTTAATTCTTGTTTTGATATCCCAGGATACCGATTCAATATAAGCTCTTATTCAGAGGAGGAATAGACCTTGTTTAAGAGTACATTTGTCATAATTAAGCGAAGTTGATTGCACTCCTAGACATAGGGTGACAGGATTTTGCCGAATTAGGGTGAAACCTAATAAGGGGATCCATAGATCGAGTTAATGCAATCCTAGAGTGTTAATTAGAGAAAAGTCTCAGTTATTCAATCTAGGGATTAGACGTTATTAGTCTTGAATAGGGATAATAACATAACTTAGGGATCTCTATGGAACACGTTAAATGAATAAATCATCCGATTCGGAGCCAGAATAACAAGTATAGTGTAGGTGGATTTTTCCTTAGGTATTGTCTTCATTCAATCGATTTTTCCAAAAGCAATTCCCCAATTCCATTGTCTGTGCATTCTTAGTTTAGATAATTAGTTAGTTAAAAGAAAAACCTCTTTATTCTTAGGCTATATAATAAAAAGATAGTCATTACTAGTACTTTTAGTTCCTTTGGGTTCGACAATCCGGTCTTGCTAAAACTATACTATTGTTCGATAGGTACACTTGCCTACATCGCGATAATAGTTAGTTCAAGAATGAGTAATTATAAATATTTAAATCCTATCACGAAATCGCGCGATCATCCACATAGCTTCCTCTACACTGTGTCGATGCCATAACACTTTTACTAACGCGATTTTCTTATTTCTCAGCTCTTTGATCTCACGAGCTAGAATTTGGATCGATTTTTCATTGTATAATAAATCTGACTGAATCTCAACTTTGGTCGGGGAAATAATATGTGAAGGATCAGATCTGTATCGTCTAAGCATTGATATATGAAATACACTATGAATCTTTTCTAATCAGATATGTATCGTCTAAGTATTGATATATGAAATACATTATGAATCTTTTCTAACTTAGACGACAATGCTAGCTGGTAAGCCACTGGTCCAACTCGCTCAATAATTTCATACGGCCCAATGAAACTCGGACTCAATTTGCTTTACGATTGAATCAAAGTATTTCTTCCACGGTGACACTTTCAAAAACACTCTATCCCCGATATGAAACTCAATATCTTTCCATTTCAAGTCTGTATACGATTTCTGATGATCTGGCGCTGCTTTCAAACTATCACGAATTATTTTCACTTTCTGTTCAGTTTCTTTGATCAAATCAGCCCCGTGAATCTTATTCTTGTTGAGCTCAGTCCAATACAAAGGAGTTCGAAATTTACAACCATACAATGCTTCGTAAGGTGCAATTTTTTATACTAGATTGAAAGCTATTATTATATGCAAATTCAATCAACAGCAAAAAATTTTCCCATATACCTTCAAACCCAAGAACACAACATCTCAACATATCCTCGAGTATTTGTATAACCTATTCAGATTGACCATCCGTCTATGGGTGAAACACAGTACTAAAATATAGTTTTGTTCCCAGTGCATCTTGCAATTTCTTCCAGAACCTCGACATGAACCTCGGATCTCTTTTCGAAATAATAAAAATAGGTACTCTGTGTAATCTCACAACCTCAGAGATGTAAAACTTAGCAAGCTTATCAAGTGAATAATTTGTTCGTACATGAATGAAATAAGTTGATTTTGTGAACCAGTCTACAATAACCCAAATTGCATCTTCCTTACTCGAAGATAGGGGTAAACCCGAAACAAAATCCATAGTTATTCTATCCTATTTCCACTTAGGAATCATAATTTGCTGTAATAAACCTGATGGCATTTGATGCTCAGCTTTGACTTGTTGACAAATCAAACATTTCGAAACAAATTCTAAAATATCACGCTTCATACCATGCCACCAATAGAGTTGTTTCAAGTTGTTATACAATTTTGTACTTCTCGGATGAAAAGATAAATGACTACTACGTGCTTCATTTAAAATCAACTAAATTAACTCTGAATTCCTTGGAACACATATTCGACCTTTGAATCTCAAACAATCATCAGAATCAACTTGAAACTCTAAATCAAGGTTAGAATCACATTGAGCCCTTTTAGCAAACATTTCATTATTAGCTTTCTGAGCTTCATAAATTTGTTGTACAAACAATGGTCTCGCTTTCAACTCAGCTACAATCGAGTCGTCATCAAATAAAGCTAACTGAGTATTCATTGCACGTAGAGAAAATAAGGATTTTTTACTTAAGGCATCAGCAACAACATTAGCCCTTCTTGGATGATAATTGATCATTAATTCGTAATCTTTTAGTAATTATAGCCATCTCCGTTGTCACAAGTTCAAATCTTTCTGAGTCATCAAATATTTCAAACTATTGCGATCTGAGTAAACATGGCATTTCTCTCCAAATAGATAATGACGCCAAATCTTTAACGCAAACACAAAGGCTGCTAACTCTAAATCATATGTTGGGTAATTCTTTTCATGTGGCTTCAACTGTCTCAAGGCATAAGCTATGACTTTTCCTTCCTGTATCAAAACATAACCCATGCCATTCAACGATGCATCACTATAAGTCACAAATTACTTACCCGATTCTGGTTGTACTAACACTGGAGCTTCAGTCAAAAGAGCTTCCAACTGAACAAAAAGCTTCTGGCACTTTTCTATCCACTTGAACTTAACATCTTTCTGAAGTAGTCTCATCATTGGGGTTGCAATCATAGAGAAACCCTTTATGAACCGTTTGTAATAACCAGCGAGTCCCAGAAAACTTTGAACTTTGGATACATTTCTCGGGGGCTTCAAATCCATAATCGCAGATATCTTGCTCGGATCAACTAGGATACCCGATGCTGACACAATATGCCCCAGAAAACCAACTTCACGCAACCAAAATTCACATTTATTGAACTTTGCAAACAACTACTTATCATGCAAAGTCTGTAGCACTATTCTCAGATGCTCAGCACGCTCGGATTCATCACGAGAGTAAATCAATATGTCCTCTATGAACACAACCACAAATTGATCTAATCTAAAGATTCTATTCATTAAATCCATAAAAATAGCAAGTGCATTTGTTAGTCCGAAAGGCATAACTAAAAATTCATAATGACTATACCTCATTCTAAATGTAGTCTTTGGCGCATCAGAATCTCTAACTCACAACTGGTAATAACCCGATCTCAAATCTATCTTTGAAAACACTATAGCTCCTTTGAATTGATCAAACAAATCATCAATTATGGGTAGAGGATATTTGTTCTTGATCGTCACTTTATTAAGCTATCGGTAGTCTATACACATTCTCATCGTGCCATCTTTCTTTTTCACGAACAACACAGGAGCACCCAGGGCGAGAAACTCAGTCGAGCAAATCCTCTATCAGTTAATTCTTGCAACTGAGCTTTTAATTCTTTTAACTCTATTGGAGCCATTCTATACGGAGCTATCGATATTGGGATTGTACCCAGCATTAACTCAATACCAAATTCAACCTTTTGAATTAGTGGTAAACCCGATAACTTTCAGGAAACACATCTGTATACTCACATACAACTGGCATCGATTCAATCTTCTTTTCAGCCATTTTCTTATCAAGAAGATAAGCTAAATAAGCTTCGTAACCCTTTCTCACATATTTCTAAGCTAACATTGACGAAATTACTGATGGCAAGCCATTCAAATCATCTGACTCAATTCGAATAATCTTATTATTTTGACATCTCAAATCAATCATCTTTCGTTTTCAATTCACAACAGCATCATGCAACGTTAGCCAATCCATACCCAGGATTATATCAAACTCGTCAATTGCAACAACATCAAATTGGCCGGAAAGCAATTATCCCAAATCATCAATTGACAATTCTTGCACACTTTATCAACAAAAACACACCTGCCTAAGGGGTTCAATACTCTAATTACAAATTCAGTAGACTCTACAGGTAAAGTCTTAATGGATACTAAGTTCACACATATATATGAATTAGTTGATCCTGGATCTATGAATGCAATAACTTTAGTATCATAGAGAATAAAAGTACCAGTGATAACATTTGGAGATGATTCTTCTTCGCGAACGCGAATAGTGTAAGCTCGTACAGGTGCTCTAGCGTCAAATCTCGCCGCAGTGTCTCGTGTCACACCTTTACCACCACTCACATTTCCAACATTACAAAATGGTCTCCCTCTAACTGCAGTGTTACTCGGTCTCGTGTTCTGAGCATTATCTTTTTCAGCTACCCCTGGGCAATCTTTAATAAAGTGATCTCATGAACCACAACTGTAACAAGTTCTATTATTATATTTCATTCAACAATCTCCAAAATACCGACTTCCACACTGTTGGCACTCAGGTTTAACATCTTTTACGTTACCAACACTCGATACCGAAGTGGCTTGAGCTTTAGGGTTGGTGTATGATTTCCCGTAATCTCTATTCTGATATCCCGTTGAAGCTGTCGGTCGGTTAAAATAGTCTCTAGATTTCTTGAATGAGGAATGATAAGATTTATTCATCGACCTCTTCCTCAAATCTCTTGCCTCTGAATCCACCTTTCTCTTTTATTTGTTGAGATCCTCGGCTTTACATGCCCTTTCAACTAAAACATTGAATTCCTTGATTTCTAGAATCCCAATTAATAGACACAAAATCTCTTCAGTGGAAACATATTCCCAAGTGTACTTGCTCAAACGTACAAATTCTTTTTCATATTCTGTCACAGTCATTCGACCCAGTTTCAACTCTAGAAACTCTTTATGGTTCTGATCGAGAAATCGTTGACTTATGTATTTCTTTCAGAATTCTGTTGGGAAAAGCTCTCAGGTGACTCGTGCTCTAAGAACCACAGATGTTAACGTTTTCCACCTATGATATGCATTATCTTAAGCAAAGATACCATACATTTGATACATTCTTCTGGAGTACAAGACAATTCCTCGAATACTCGGATTGTATTTTCGAGCCAAAATCCAGCTCTCTCAGCATCATCCTCAACTGTAGCTCGAAACTCTTCAGCCCCATGTTTATGTATCTTATCCACTAGAGGCTTACTCAATCTAATCTGATCAATCACTTGTGGCACAATCGGAATTTGTTGAAGAACAAGTGGGGGAGGAGGCTGTTGAGTAGCCGAATTCGCTCGAACGAATTTCGTGAACCACTCACTCATCATTTGGAAGAAGGCTTGCTTAGCCTCTCCTCCTTGGCTACTTAACATAGGCCTTGAATCGGCCGTCGCTGCCCCTTGAGCGAGAGCGGGTGCATTACTTTCCACACCGTCAGCTACAACTCGATCGGGATTGATTTTCTATACGAAAAACACATTTTAACTATCAAGAATCATAACACTATCACAGTTTATATATATGGCATGTATAGCTAGACTCTCACACGCTACGTTAGTCCAAGAATCGACTAAATCGTAGCTCTGATACCAATAAAATGTAACACCCCTAACCCCTATCTGACACCAGAATAGGGTTTCGAGGCATTATCGAATAACACATCCCATTCACATACATTTATTAATTCATTATCAAAAACCATTCACAAAAAGTTCACATCGTCCCTTATAAGGTTCTACGAACCTTAAAACATGCTTAAAAGTGGTTCGGGACTAAACTGATAACATTAACAAAATTTAAGAACCTTAGAAAATTTTCTTTAATTATAGGGTCACACGCACGTGTGAACAGGCCTTGTGCCTTACACGGTTACCCGACACCCCCGTGTCATAGACCGTGGGAAAACAACACATACATACTGACTTGCACCAGACAGCCGGAGACACGTCCGTGTGCCTTGATCGTGGGAAACCTGGAGGGTTTATTGACTTGGGTCGCACAGCCAACCACACACCCGTGTGTCTAGCCCATGCTCGAGACTAACTTAAATTTGTAGGGCTACTGCAGCGGCCTTGTAACATAGCCGGGTGTCGCACACAGCCGAGACACATGTCCTTGTCTCTACCCGTCTGGAGAAAGATAGGCCATTTGAAAAGCCAATTTGTCACCCTACAATCATACATATAAATCAACCTATTTGGTACCAGTCATTTATAAGCAACCAAAATCCATCAAAACATACACATAGAATACCATATATAATCAACCATTTTAACTAATCATTTTCTTTTTCAAATTACACCAAATCATTATTTCAAAATCATCAAAACTTGCATATATTCTCTATTCACTAATTCATCATAATATCATCCATTTCATATCACAAAACTCATCATATCATCATCTTAAACCAAAACAATTCATTCAGCATTAGTCATCACATATAACACTTACCAAACACTTAATTCAAACCAACTTAAATGGTTATACATACTACATTTACAAGACAAATCTCATGGCTAATATCAAGACTCAAAACATACCAAAATATCACTAGCCTATACATGCCATATACCATATATACAAGCTTCAAAAGTTCCAACAAGATGATCGATAGTGTGATGACATTTCATGATGATCCCCGAATCCAAGCTAGCTTTGATGATCTATAAAACATAGATAAATAACACACACTAAGCTTCACAGCTTAGTAAGGTTGTACCAAAAATACTCAACAGTTCATATTATCTAAATCATCAACTAATAGACACTTAGTAGTTCTCATATCATCACTCAGTTCTAACCCATAACCATTTATCATGTATATACCATTTCATCAAGCTTCTTACACATAGTATCAAGTACAAATTAGGTATCATACGTACTTGTACTTTCTTGTATTCATTTATTTCATCCTCACCTCTTTGTTCAATACATTAAATTGTTCGGGAATTTTTCAATGCTTCAAGAACTCGCACACTTAGTGCATAAATGTTTAGCCATAGCTATAACGATATCACACACTTAGTGCCATCACATTGAATTGAAGTCATCTTGGCATCGTACACTTAGTGCCACATAAACTGAAGCTATTTCAATTCACACACTAAGTGTTATATATAGCTGAAGCTATCTCGAAACACAAACTAACTACCAAACATAGTAGACTTGTCGTTGTACACAGTCGTAGTCACAAATATACAATTTATGGATTATCGAAGCATTAAAAACATAATTGTAACAAATTTTATCACGCACAAACTTACCTCGTACTCAAAATGGATGAATCGGATCAACTACTCGATAACCTTCGATTTTCCTCGATCTAAATCTGAATTCTTTCTTTCTTGATCTATAGGTACTCAAAATTAACCCATTTAATCACCAATTCATTCGATTTAATCCACAAACACATATTTTGACATTTTTTCATTTTAGCCCCTAAAGTTACACATTTATTCAATTTAGTCCCTATTTCACAAAAACACAATTTACACAAATTTTAATTTCACCCAAGCCTAGTCGAATTTCCTAGGGACGTTAGCAGCCGAAAACTTTCATTTATTTCACAATTTAACTCATCAATTTTCACTTTTCTCAAATTAATCCCTAATTTGAATTTGTGTCAAAAATCACTTTATAAAACATGTATATCAAGCACCAAGCTTTCATTTTTCATCATCAAACATCATAAAGCTCAAGCATTCATCAATGGAAACTTTGAAAATCATCAACACTTTCAAAATTTGAAGTATGGGCTAACTAGAACTCAAAGAAATGATCACAAAAACGTAGAAATCATCAAAAACCGATCAAAAATCATACTTTAGTCAAGCTTCCAAAGTGTCGAAATTACTAAAGTTTCAAACCCTATCTTTCTTTCTAATATTCAGTTCAAGAAATGGGAAAAGATGGACACCAATTTGTTTTGTTTTATTTTATTAACCTTAATTAATCAATTTACCCTTTTAACCTTTAATTAAAACTTTAAAAATCACATAATTCAAGGCCATTATGTAAAATTCCACTATCGATGGTCTATTTTCAACATAAGGACCTCCCATTTAATAAGCCATGACAAATAGACACCTTTATCATATAGAATGCAACTTGTGCATCATACGCGATTTAGTCCTTTTTCTCAATTTCAGCTATTAAACGATAAAATTAGCTCAGGAAATTTTCACACACATAAATTCACATACTGTAAACACCAAAAATAATATTAAAATAATTTTACGACCTCATATTTGTGGTCGCGAAACCACTGCTCCGACTAGTGTCTAAATTGGCCTGTTGCAACTCTTACCAGCGAATAGGTTTGGATAAAACTTTCTCATAGCATCCTCGATTTCCCACATAGCTTCTTCTACTCTGTGTCGATGCCAGAACACTTTTACTAATGCGATTTTCTTATTTCTCAGTTCTTTCTTCTCACGAGCTAGAATTTGGATCGGTTTTTCACTGTACAATAAATTTGACTAAATCTCAACTTTGGTCGGGGAAATAACATGTGAAGGATCAGATCTGTATCGTCTAAGCATTGATATATGAAATACACTATGAATCTTTTCTAATAAGATCTGTATCGTCTAAGTATTGATATATGAAATACATTATGAATCTTTTCTAACTCAGACGACAATGCTAGCCGATAAGCCAATGGTCCAACTCGCTCAATAATTTCATACGGCCCGATGAACCTCGTACTCAATTTGCTTTACGACTGAATCAAAGTATTTTCTTCCATGGTGACACTTTCAAAAACACTCTATCCCCGATCTGAAACTCAATATCTTTCTGTTTCAAGTCTGCATACGATTTCTTACGATCTGACACTGCTTTCAAACTATCACGAATCACTTTCACTTTTTGTTCAGTTTCTTTGATCAAATCAACCCCGTGAATCTTATTCTTCCTGAGCTCAGTCCAATACAAAGGAGTTCGAAATTTGCGACCATACAATGCTTCGTAAGGTGCCATTTTTATACTAGATTGAAAGCTATTATTATATGCAAATTCAATCAACAGCAAAAAAATTGCCCATGTACCTTCAAACCCAAGAACATAACATCTCAACATATCCTTGAGTATTTGTATAACCCATTCAGATTGACCATCCGTCTATGGGTGAAAAACAATACTAAAATGTGGTTTTGTTCCTAGTGCATCTTGCAATTTCTTCCAGAACCTTGACGTGAACCTCGGATCTCTTTCCGAAATAATAAAAATAGGTACTCCATGTAATCTCACAACCTCAGAGATGTAAAACTCAGCAAGCTTATCAAGTGAATAATTTGTTCGTACAGGAATGAAATAAGTTGATTTTGTGAACCAGTCAACAAAACCCAAATTGCATCTATCTTACTTTGGGATAAGGGTAAACTCGAAACAAAATCCATGGTTATTCTATCCTATTTCCACTTAGCAATCATAATCGGCTGTAATAAACCTAATGGCACTTGATGCTCAGCTTTGACTTGTTGACAAATCAAACATTTCGAAACAAATTCTGAAATATCAAGTTTCATACCATGCCACCAATAGAGTTATTTTAAGTTGTTATACAATTTGTACTTCTCGGATGAACAGATAAATAAATACTTTGTGCTTCATTTAAAATCAACTGAATTAACTCTGAATTCCTTGGAACACATATTCGACTTTTGAATCTCAAACAATCATCAGAATCAACTTGAAACTCTGAATCAATGTTAGAATCACATTGAGCCCTTTTAGCAAACATTTCATTATCATCTTTTTGAGATTCATAAATCTGTTGTACAAACAACAATCTCGCTTTCAACTCAGCTACAATCGAGCTGTCATCATATAGAGCTAACTGAGTATTCATTGCACGGAGAGAAAATAAGGATTTTCGGCTTAAGGCATGAGCAACAACATTAGCCCTTCCCAGATGATAATTGATCACTAATTCGTAATCTTTTAGTAATTCTAGCCATCTCTTCTCTCACAAGTTCAAATCTTTCTGAGTCATCAAATATTTCAAACTATTACGATATGAGTAAACATGGCATTTCTCTCCAAATAGATAATGACGCCAAATCTTTAATGCAAACACAAAGGCTGCTAACTCTAAATCATATGTTGGGTAATTCTTTTCATGTGGCTTCAACTGTCTCGAGGCATAAGCTTTGACTTTCCCTTTCTATAACAAAACATAACCCATGCCATTCAACGATGCATCACTAAAAGTCACAAATTACTTACCCGATTCTGGTTGTACTAACACTGGGGTTTCAGTCAAAAGAGCTTTCAACTAAACAAAACGTTTTTAAAAATTTCTGTCCACTCGAACTTAACATCTTTCTGAAGTAGTCTCGTCATTGGGGTTGCAATCATAGAGAAACCCTTTTACGAACCGTTTATAATAACCAGCGAGTCCCCAAAAACTTTGAACTTTGGATACATTTCTCGGGGGCTTCAAATCCATAATCGCAGATATCTTGCTCGGATCAACTAGGATACCCGATGCTGACACAATATGCCCCAGAAAACCAACTTCACACAACCAAAATTCACATTTATTGAACTTTGCAAACAACTGCTTATCATGCAAAGTCTGTAACACTATTCTCAGATGCTCGGCATGATCGGATTCATCATGAGAGTAAATCAATATGTCCTCTATAAACACAACCACAAATCGATCTAATCTAAAGATTTGATTCATTAAATCCATAAAAATAGCAGGTGCATTCGTTAGTCCAAAAGGCATAACTAAAAATTCATAATGACTATACGTCGTTCTAAATGTAGTCTTTGGCGCATCAGAATCTCTAACTTGCAACTGGTAATAACCCGATCTCAAATCTTTCTTTGAAAACACTATAGCTCCTTTGAATTGATCAAACAAATCATCAATTCTGGGTAAAGGATATTTGTTCTTGATCGTCACTTTATTAAGCTATCGGTAGTCTATACACATTCTCATCTTGCCATCTTTCTTTTTTACAAACAACACAGGAGCACCCAGGGCGAGAAATTCTGTCGTGCAAATCCTCTACCAGTTAATTCTTGCAACTCAGCTTTTAATTCTTTTAACTCTGTCGGAGCCATTCTATACGGAGCTATTGATATTGGCTTGTACCAAAAATTAACTCAATACCAAATTCAACCTCTCGAATTGGTTGTAAACCCGATAACTCTTCAGGAAACACATCCGTATACTCACACACAATTGGCATCGATTCAATATTCTTTTCAGCCATTTTCTTACAAGCAGAAAAGCTAAATAAGCTTCGTAACCCTTTCTCACATATTTTTGAGCTAACATTGACGAAATTATTAATGGCAAGCCATTCAAATCATCTGACTCAATTCGAATAATCTCATTATTTTGACATCTCAAATCAATCGTCTTTCGTTTGCAATTCACAATAGCATCATGCATCATTAGCCAATCCATGCCCAGGATTATATCAAACTCGTCAAATCGAAACAACATCAAATTGGCTGAAAAGCAATTATCCCAAATTATCAACGGACAATTCTTGCACACTTTATCAACAAAAACACACCTGCCTAAGGGGTTCAATACTCTAATTAGAAATTCAGTAGACTCTACAGGTAAAATCTTACTGGATACTAAGTTCATACATATATATGAATGAGTTGATCCTAGATCTATCAATGCAATAACTTTAGTATCATAGAGAATAAAAGTACCGGTGATAACATTTGGAGATGATGCTTCTTTGGGAGCGCGAATAGCGTCAGCTCGTTCAGGTGCTCTAGCGTCAAATCTCGCCGCAGTGTCTCGTGTCACACTTTTACCACCACTCATATTTCCAACATTACAAGATGGTCTCCCTCTAACTGCAGTGTTACTCGGTCTTGTGTTCTGAGCATTATCTTTTTCAACTACCCCTGGGCAATCTTTAATAAAGTGATCTCATGAATCACAACTATAACAAGTTCTATTATTATATTTCATTCAAAAATCTCCAAAATACCGTCTTCCACACTGTTGGCACTCAAGTTTAACATCTTTTACGTTACCAACACTCGATACCGATGTGGCTTGAGCATTAGGGTTAGTGTATGATTTCCCGCAATCTCTATTCTGATATCCCGTTGAAGCTGTCGATCGGTTAAATTAGTCTCTAGATTTCTTAAATAAGGAATGATAAGATTTATTCATCGACCTCTTCCTCGAATCTCTTGCCTCTAAATCAACCTTTCTCTTATCTTTGCTGAGATCCTCTGTAACACCCCGAACCCGAAACCGACACCGGAGTCGAACACGAGGTGTTAACTGGCTTTAACCCCTTACAAAATTTATTTTCCAGACACTGCCCAATCTGTGTACTAGTCGTTTTAAAAATCATATCTTGAGTTTCGTAACTCGAAAATCAGTTTCGTAATTTTTCCCAGAAACTAGACTCATGTGCCCATCTATGTATTTTTTTCTAGAATTTTTGGTTGGGCCAATTAGTACAGTTTATTAGTCAAAGTCCCCCAAGTTGCAGGGGTCGACTACACTGACCTTTTCCCATTACGACTTGGATATCTCCCTGCACGGGGCTTCAATACTGATGCCGTTTGTTTCTATGAAGACTAGACTCAGAGAGGAATCTGTACATATATGGTACGACCCCTAATTATCTCTGGTTAATTTATAATGAATTTCCAAACTCGGAGCAGGGAATCCAGAAACCGTTCTGGCCCCGTCCCACAAAAATCTGATTATCTCTTAATATACTGCCCATATGATCTTTTCGTTACTTCCTCATGAAAGCAGACTCATCGAGCTTCGATTACATAATTTATTCATCAATAAATTCCACTCCTACTATTTTTAGTGATTTTTCAATCTCATGACACTGCTGCTGCCAGCATCTGTTACGAAAGTAACTAGGTCCATTTCATGCCTACCCTTGATCCAACTCAATCGAACATTCGTGCCATTTTCGCATGGCTTAAAGTTTACATGCCATAATTCAAACACAACGTACTAGCTTATACATGCCAAAATGATCTTCTAAGCACACTAAGAAGAAAGTACCAAAACTTGCTATCCGGTGTGATGACTTCGATGACGGCCCGACCCCGCAAAAGTAGATGAGTCCAAGCAACCTATAATGGGTGACAAGGAAACACCGGGTGAGTTTATAACTCAGTAAGTCATAAGCAATGCACTACTATATATCAATAACATTATCACAAGAGGAAACAAAATGGAATGAGACAATTTACTCCATCCATACCGAACCATGCTATAGTTCCTCCAACCTATCGATTCAATTTCATATCAATTCATGCATTCACAATCCATATACTCATCAATAGGACATTGAAGCATTTTCATAAATCAATTTATTTTCATTACAATCAAACAACAAAACGGCCTTTCACCCATCCTACGATAAATTTTTATGTACGTGACTTCAAGTATAGTTGTCACATAGGTTCAACTTACCGAGCTCAACACCAAGTATAAGCATAGCACATATTAGCCATGTACTCAAGACACTTACCCGATCCGCTGTCCGCGATCGACTCAATAGTGTCGCACACATAGTGTCCATAATGATTCACGAATGTATATTGAGCCCGCACACTCAGTGCTATATATTCAACTCGTACACTTAGTGCCACGTAATCAAATCGCACACTTAGTGCTACATAGTCAGACTCGCACACTTAGTGCCGCATGGTCAATTCGCACACTTAGTGCATTATATTCATTTCGCACACTTAGTGCAACATAGTCGAATCGCACACTTAGTGCTGTACAATTTAATCCCGCGCACTTAGCGCCAATCTCATGGTCATAAATGGTTATCCCGCACGTTTAGTGCCGAGATCAACAACTCGGTACATCTTACCTCTTTTCTTTCATTCAACAATTTCATCATCACATACATACATGCATATATATATATGTATATTTATTCATTCCATTCAGCATCAATACATACACATTATGACCATTTGAAATAATACCAACTACATGCTTAATGACTTACCTCGTGTTGGGTAAGACGGTTCCAACTCGGCTACTCGATAACCTTTTCTTTGCCTTTGCTCGATTCACCTCCTTTAGCTCCTTGAGCTAAATCAATAATTTAACTAGTTTAACCACCTTGCTAAACATTTACAATCCAATTTCACATGTATATGTATGTTAGTATATTCGGCTAATAACCTCATGCAACTACCAAAGCCGAATCAACTAAATATACTTATGTATATACACATATATCATCATCGAAATCACCTAAGCTTAGACATCAATTTTTAATTTCAAGCAAGTTGCCGAATGCAACCTTACTAAATTTTCATGGATTCAATATACCATTACCATGAAATCAACAACCAAAAATTCATAGACAATTTAGGAAAATCACATTGCAAATCTCAAATTCAAACAAAAACCATGGCCGAAATGCATGTATACATGTACAATGTCAACTATAACATCATTTAAACACCTAATTCATCTCATGAACACTTAATCAAGTTTCCCTAATCTAGCATATTTTCACATCTATTTGTAACATCATGTAAGTCCACATATAACTACATTTCTTAAGTTCCACATCTTAATGCCCATTATAGCCACTCCCATAATCTACATTTAAAAATCGGCAACACCCACATTCAACTATCTTAGCCGAATACTCCTCAATACTTAGACTAAAGTATGCACATTAAACTTAATACAAATTTCATTATTCCTTTCATGTTTCGGTCAATTATTCAAATTACCTCATAACATGAACATTCTTTTCAACTAATCTAGGATGACTCATTCGGCCATAACCAAGAACCACTTTTCATACAAGGACAAAATAAATCAATTGAACCTCCCATTTAAACCCCTTTCTATCTTCTACTTACTCAATAATACATGTTTCTTAGTTCATATTCATCTATAACCTTTTCAAATCACATACTACAAAACATCATCACTTTGGCATATAAGAACATAACCAAAGGTTTCTTGCAACACAACTCAAAAATCAACACATGGTTCATGTTATGAGCATCAAAACAACTCAACTTCACAAAAAAAATGCCAAAAGAACCACATGATATCATACCTTAATCTACAAACTCACTTGGCCGAATGTCCTAGCTTCCATTTTTTTTTTCTTTCTTTTCCTTATGGTTTCGGCAAGATGATAGAAAAGATGAAGGAACTTTGTTTTTATCACCACTTACTAATATAAATTTATTATACATAATTCCCACCAAATATAAAAAAATGGAGACAAGGGAACACCATAATGCATGCTTGTGTTGGCCGGCCATTCACATTCAAAAATGGTCTATTTGACATGCAAGTCCACTCTTTTTGGTACATGCACTAATAGACCATTTTAAATTGGACTATCATATTTTCTCCATGTCTCAAATCGATCCCTATTAACAATTTTCTCATGCAATTGGTAAAATTAGGGAATGAAACTTCCACATACTCATGTTCACACATAATAAGCACAGAATATAGCAATTAATTATTTTTTTACGACTCGGTGTTGTGGTCCCGAAACCACTTTCCGACTAGGGTCACATTAGGGCTGTCACAACTCTCCCCCACTTAAGAAATTTTCGTCCCCGAAAATCTTACCGGTAAATAGGTTTGGGTATCGTTCTTTCATCGAGCTCTCAGTTTCCCAAGTAGCTTCCTCAATCCCATGTTTGAGCCATAACACCTTTACTAACGGAACCCTTTTGTTTCGCAACTCCTTCACCTCACGAGCTAGAATACGTATCGGTTCTTCTTCATAACTCATATCGGCTTGAATTTCAACCTCTGATGGGCTAATTATATGCGACGGATCAGATCGATAGCGACGGATCAGATCGATAGGGTCGAATCATCGAAACATGAAAGACATCGTGAATCTTTTCAAGCTCAGGGGGCAAAATCAATCTATACGCAACTGGCCCCACTCGTTCGGAGATTTCGTACGGCCCAATGAATCTCGGGCTCAACTTGCCCTTACGGCCAAACCTAAGTACCTTTTTCTAAGGCGAAACTTTAAGGAACACTTTATCTCCCACCTGATATTCAATGTCCTTCCGTTTCAGATCCGCATACGATTTCTGACGATCTGTGGCTGCCTTCAAACTTTCACGGATTACTTTTACTTTCTGTTCGGCATCTTTAATCAAATCAACTTCGAAAATTTTACTTTCACCGAGCTCGGTCCAAAACAATGGTGTACGGCATTTACGACCGTACAAAGCCTCGTAAGGTGCCATCTTAATACTTGATTGAAAACTATTGTTGTAAGCGAATTCAATCAAAGGTACATACCGTTCCTATGAACCACTAAACTCAAGGATGCAGCATCTCAGCATATCCTCGAGTATCTGAATTATCCGCTCGGATTGACCATCGGTTTGGGAATGAAAAGCGGTGCTAAAATGCAGCTTGGTACCCAAAGCTTCTTGCAATTTCTTCCAAAATCGCGAGGTGAATCTCGGATCTCTATCCGACACGATAGAAATAGGTACTCCATGTAATCTCACAATCTGAGTAACATACAATTCGGCTAGTTTATCCAATGAAAAATCCGTACGTACGGGGATAAAGTGAGCCGACTTAGTCAGCCTATCAACAACAACCCAAATTGCATCCTTCTTACTTGCGGACAATGGCAGTCCGGACACAAAGTCCATTGTGACTCGGTCCCATTTCCACTCGGGTATCATGATCGGCTGAAGTAATCCTGAAGGCACTTGATGTTCCGCTTTCACTTGTTGACATATTAAACATCTCGAAACAAAGTCGGAGATGTCTCGCTTCATACCATGCCACCAAAACTGACGTTTCAAGTCGTTGTACATTTTCGTGCTCCCCGGGTGAATTGACATTCGGCTACAATGGGCTTCGTTCAGTATCATCGGAATGAGTTCCGAATTCCTTGGAACGCACAAACGACTTCTAAACCTCAAACAACCATCATCATCAATCTGAAACTCCGATTCCTTGTTCGGAACACACTCAGCTCGTTTTACAACCAATTCATCATCAACTTTCTGAGCTTCACGAATTTGATGAGTCAATAATGGTTTGGCTTTTAATTCAGCTACTAACACATTGTCAGGTAGAACAGACAAGTGTACATTCATCGTTCGCAAAGCAAACAGTGATTTCCGGCTTAAGGCGTCCGCAACCACATTAGCCTTTCCCGGGTGGTAATCAATGACAAGCTCGTAATCTTTCAACAACTCAAGCCAACGTCTTTGTCGCAGATTCAAGTCTCGTTGAGTCATCAAATATTTGAGACTTTTGTGATCCGAAAACACATGGCACTTCTCGCCAAACAAATAATGTCGCCATATTTTTAATGCAAACACAATGGCGGCTAGTTCGAGATCATGGGTCGGATAATTTCTCTCGTGTGGCTTCAATTGTCTTGACGCATAGGCCACAACTCGACCTTCTTGCATCAATACGCAACCCAACCCAAGTAGAGATGCGTCACTATAAACGACAAACTCTTTACCCGATTCGGGTTGCACCAAAATTGGAGCTTCAGTCAGATGAGTTTTCAGTTGATCGAAGCTTTTCTGGCATTTCTCCGTCCATTCGAACTTAACATCCTTCTGAAGTAGCTTCGTCATTGGTGTGGCTATCATCGAGAAACCTTTGACAAATCGTCGGTAATAACCGGCGAGCCCTAGAAAGCTCCGGACTTTGGTAACATTTCTCGGAGGCTTCCAGTTAAGTATGGCTGAAATTTTGCTCGGGTCAACCCGAATACCCGATGCGGATACCACATGACCCAAGAAGCTAACCTCTCTTAGCCAGAACTCACACTTACTGAACTTAGCATATAACTGCTTATCCCGCAAAATTTGCAACACTAGCCTCAGATGCTCAGCATGTTCGGCCTCATCTCTTGAATAGACCAAGATGTCATCAATAAACACAACTACGAACCGATCCAAATACGGCCTAAAGATCCGATTCATCAAATCCATAAACACCGCAGGGGCATTAGTGAGCCCAAACGGCATCACTAAGAACTCGTAGTGACCGTACCTCGTTCTGAAAGCAGTTTTGGGTACGTCCGAATCTCGAATCCGCAACTGATAATAACCCGATCTCAAATCTATCTTTGAAAACACCGATGCCCCCTTTAATTGATCGAACAGATCATCAATACGCGGCAACGGATATTTATTCTTTATCGTCAATTTATTCAGTTGACGATAATCAATGCACAACTTCATGGTTCCGTCCTTCTTTTTCACGAACAATACTGGTGCACCCCAAGGTGAGAAACTCGGTCGAGCGAAACCTCTATCCGTCAATTCTTGCAACTGAGCTTTCAACTCTTTTAACTCGGTTAGTGCCATACGATACGGAGCGATCGAAATAGGCGTAGTTCCAGGTACAAGCTCAATACCAAACTCTACCTCCCGAACAGGTGGCAAACCCGGTAACTCTTCAGGAAAAACATCCGGGTATTCACAGACCACCGGCACCGATTCGGGTTTCTTTTCTAACTCCTTGTCATCAAGTACATACGCGAGGTATGCTTCGCACCCTTTCCTTACATATTTCTGGGCCAACATTACTGATATTACAGCTGGCAACCCCCTTAAGTCCGCAGACTCAACTCGGATTATTTCGTTATTTGCACACCTCAAATCGATAGTCTTGCTTTTGCAATTCACAACCGCATCATGCGCGGTTAACCAATCCAAACCAAGAATAAGATCAAACTCGTCGAACGGCAAAAGCATCAAATCGGCCGGAAAACAAGATTCTCGGATTATTAGAGGGCATCTCTTACACACTTTATCAACAAGTACGCATTGGCCCAAAGGGTTTGATACTCGAATTACGAGCTCAGTAGACTCAACAGGTAGAGTCTTACTGGTTGCTAAGGTTTCGCATACATATGAATGAGTAGAACCAGGGTCAATCAATGCAATCACATTAGTATCAAAGAGAGTGAAGGTACCAGTGATGACGTCGGGGGAGGATGCCTCCTCTCGTGCGCGAATGGCATATGCTCTAGCAGGAGCACGGTTCTCGGCGTGATCGGCCGTATCAGAAGCCCCCCTCTGACTACCACCCCTGCCTCCAAAAATTCTCGGTGGTCTACCTCTAGATGTCACTCCACTAGGTCTTGCACCTTGAATCTTATTCTTCTCATCCAGCTCCGTGCAATCTCTAATGAGATGGTCCTTCGAACCGCACCCGTAACAGGCCCTGCTAGTAGACTTGCCCCAACATTCACCTAGGTGTCGTCTTCCACATTGGGGACATTCAGGTTTCTCGTGACGATTATTGCCCACACTAGCTACCGAAGTAGCTCGGGAGCCCATCGATGGTCTTACCCTGATGGAAATTCCTGCAGTCGCCCTCGACTTATTAATGTCCTCCCTGAACTTCTTTACAGCTGAGAACGGAGCTTTACCCGTCGATCTTTTACGATAATCTCTAGCTTCAAATTCAGCCTTCCTCTTCTCCTTTCCAAGTTCCTCCGCCTTGCAGGCTCGTTCGACTAGTGTTACGAATTCCTTTATTTCCAAAATACCCATTAGTAGCTTTAAATCTTCATTCAATCCTTCCTCGAATCTTTTGCACATAGCAACCTCATCAGCTACACACTCCCGGGCATACCTACTAAGTCTTACGAATTCATGTTCGTATTCAGATACAGTCATACGGCCTTGCTTGAGTTCCAAGAACTCCTTACGCTTCTGGTCAATGAACCGTTGGCTAATAAATTTCTTCCGGAATTCCGTTTGAAAGAAGTCCCAAGTTACTCGCTCGTTCGGGACTATGGAAATCAAGGTCCTCCACCAATAGTAGGCTGAGTCTCGCAACAAAGATACAGCACATTTTAGACATTCATCGGGTGTGCATGACAATTCATCGAACACCCGAATGGTGTTATCAAGCCAGAACTCGGCCCTTTCGGCATCATCAGTTACTATGGCCTTGAACTCCTCGGCCCCACGCTTCCTAATCAAGTCTACAGGTGGCTTACTCAGCCTCACAGGATCAGCGACTGATGGCCTTACAGGCTCTTGGGGTGGATTATTCAAATTTGGGAATTGTTGGACAGCCGGGTTGGCTCGGGCATATTGCGCGACCCACTCATTCATCATGCTAAAGAAGGCTTGTTTAGCCCCCTCACCTTGATTATTCGCAGATGACTGAGGTTCAACAGGCGGCGTCCCTTGTGCAGGAGCAGCCGCTACGCTCTCAACGTCATCCGCTAGGGTTCTTTCTTCACCGGGATCCATTTACTAATCAAGACAAAAACATTTCAACCGTCAGAAGTCATCACCCTTTTAAACATTAACATTATGGCACGTATAGCTAGACTCATACGTGCTATGGCAGTCCTAGAACCGACTAAACCATAGCTCTGATACCAATAAAATGTAACACCCCGAACCCGAAACCGACACCGGAGTCGAACACGAGGTGTTAACTGGCTTTAACCCCTTACAAAATTTATTTTCCAGACACTGCCCAATCTGTGTACTAGTCGTTTTAAAAATCATATCTTGAGTTTCGTAACTCGAAAATCAGTTTCGTAATTTTTCCCAGAAACTAGACTCATGTGCCCATCTATGTATTTTTTTCTAGAATTTTTGGTTGGGCCAATTAGTACAGTTTATTAGTCAAAGTCCCCCAAGTTGCAGGGGTCGACTACACTGACCTTTGCCCATTACGACTTGGATATCTCCCTGCACGGGGATTCAATACTGATGCCGTTTGTTTCTATGAAAACTAGACTCAGAGAGGAATCTGTACATATATGGTACGACCCCTAATTATCTTTTGTTAATTTATAATGAATTTCCAAAGTCGGAGCAGGGAATCCAGAAACCGTTCTGGCCCTGTCCCACAAAAATCTGATTATCTCTTAATATACTGCCCATATGATCTTTTCGTTACTTCCTCATGAAAGCAGACTCATCGAGCTTCGATTACATAATTTATTCATCAATAAATTCCACTCCTACTATTTTTAGTGATTTTTCAATCTCATGACACTGCTGCTGCCAGCATCTGTTACGAAAGTAACTAGGTCCATTTCATGCCTACCCTTGATCCAACTCAATCGAACATTCGTGCCATTTTCGCATGGCTTAAAGTTTACATGCCATAATTCAAACACAACGTACTAGCTTATACATGCCAAAATGATCTTCTAAGCACACTAAGAAGAAAGTACCAAAACTTGCTATCCGGTGTGATGACTTCGATGACGGCCCGACCCCGCAAAAGTAGATGAGTCCAAGCAACCTATAATGGGTGACAAGGAAACACCGGGTGAGTTTATAACTCAGTAAGTCATAAGCAATGCACTACTATATATCAATAACATTATCACAAGAGGAAACAAAATGGAATGAGACAATTTACTCCATCCATACCGAACCATGCCATAGTTCCTCCAACCTATCGATTCAATTTCATATCAATTCATGCATTCACAATCCATATACTCATCAATAGGACATTGAAGCATTTTCATAAATCAATTTATTTTCGTTACAATCAAACAACAAAACGGCCTTTCACCCATCCTACGATAAATTTTTATGTACGTGACTTCAAGTATAGTTGTCACATAGGTTCAACTTACCGAGCTCAACACCAAGTATAAGCATAGCACATATTAGCCATGTACTCAAGACACTTACCCGATCCGCTGTCCGCGATCGACTCAATAGTGTCGCACACATAGTGTCCATAATGATTCACGAATGTATATTGAGCCCGCACACTCAGTGCTATATATTCAACTCGCACACTTAGTGCCACGTAATCAAATCGCACACTTAGTGCTACATAGTCAGACTCGCACACTTAGTGCCGCATGGTCAATTCGCACGCTTAGTGCATCATATTCATTTCGCACACTTAGTGCAACATAGTCGAATCGCACACTTAGTGCTGTACAATTTAATCCCGCGCACTTAGCGCCAATCTCATGGTCATAAATGGTTATCCCGCACGTTTAGTGCCGAGATCAACAACTCGGTACATCTTACCTCTTTTCTTTCATTCAACAATTTCATCATCACATACATACATGCATATATATATATGTATATTTATTCATTCCATTCAGCATCAATACATACACATTATGACCATTTGAAATAATACCAACTACATGCTTAATGACTTACCTCGTGTTGGGTAAGACGGTTCCAACTCGGCTACTCGATAACCTTTTCTTTGCCTTTGCTCGATTCACCTCCTTTAGCTCCTTGAGCTAAATCAATAATTTAACTAGTTTAACCACCTTGCTAAACATTTACAATCCAATTTCACATGTATATGTATGTTAGTATATTCGGCTAATAACCTCATGCAACTACCAAAGCCGAATCAACTAAATATACTTATGTATATACACATATATCATCATCGAAATCACCTAAGCTTAGACATCAATTTTTAATTTCAAGCAAGTTGCCGAATGCAACCTTACTAAATTTTCATGGATTCAATATACCATTACCATGAAATCAACAACCAAAAATTCATAGACAATTTAGGAAAATCACATTGCAAATCTCAAATTCAAACAAAAACCATGGCCGAAATGCATGTATACATGTACAATGTCAACTATAACATCATTTAAACACCTAATTCATCTCATGAACACTTAATCAAGTTTCCCTAATCTAGCATATTTTCACATCTATTTGTAACATCATGTAAGTCCACATATAACTACATCTCTTAAGTTCCACATCTTAATGCCCATTATAGCCACTCCCATAATCTACATTTAAAAATCGGCAACACCCACATTCAACTATCTTAGCCGAATACTCCTCAATACTTAGACTAAAGTATGCACATTAAACTTAATACAACTTTCATTATTCCTTTCATGTTTCGGTCAATTATTCAAATTACCTCATAACATGAACATTCTTTTCAACTAATCTAGGATGACTCATTCGGCCATAACCAAGAACCACTTTTCATACAAGGACAAAATAAATCAATTGAACCTCCCATTTAAACCCCTTTCTATCTTCTACTTACTCAATAATACATGTTTCTTAGTTCATATTCATCTATAACCATTTCAAATCACATACTACAAAACATCATCACTTTGGCATATAAGAACATAACCAAAGGTTTCTTGCAACACAACTCAAAAATCAACACATGGGTCATGTTATGAGCATCAAAACAACTCAACTTCACAAAAAAAATGCCAAAAGAACCACATGATATCATACCTTAATCTACAAACTCACTTGGCCGAATGTCCTAGCTTCCATTTTTTTTTCTTTTCTTTTCCTTATGGTTTAAGCAAGATGATAGAAAAGATGAAGGAACTTTGTTTTTATCACCACTTACTAATATAAATTTATTATACATAATTCCCACCAAATATAAAAAAATGGAGACAAGGGAACACCATAATGCATGCTTGTGTTGGCCGGCCATTCACATTCAAAAATGGTCTATTTGACATGCAAGTCCACTCTTTTTGGTACATGCACTAATAGACCATTTTAAATTGGACTATCATATTTTCTCCATGTCTCAAATCGATCCCTATTAACAATTTTCTCATGCAATTGGTAAAATTAGGGAATGAAACTTCCACATACTCATGTTCACACATAATAAGCACAGAATATAGCAATTAATTATTTTTTTACGACTCGGTGTTGTGGTCCCGAAACCACTTTCCGACTAGGGTCACATTAGGGCTGTCACATCCTCGGCTTTACAAGCCCTTTCAACTAAAACAATGAATTCCTTGATTCCTAGAATTCCAATTAATAGCTTTATATCTCTGTTCAATCCATCAATGAATCGTTTACACATGATCTCTTCAATGGAAACATATTCCCGAGCATACTTCCTTAAACGTACAAATTCTTTTTCATATTCTGTCACAGTCATTTGACCCTGTTTCAACTCTAGAAACTCTTTATGTTTTTGATTGAGAAATCGTTGACTTATGTATTTCTTTCAGAATTCTGTTTGGAAAAGTTCACAGGTGACTCGTGCTCTAGGAACCACAGATGTTAATGTTTTCCACCTATGATATGCATTATCCCTAAGCAAATATACCACACATTTGATACAATCTTTTAGAGTACAAGACAATTCCTCGAATACTCGGATTGTATTTTCAAGCCAAAATTCATCTCTATCGGCATCATCTTCAACTGTAGCAAAAAACTCTTCAGCCCCATGTTTATGTATCTTATCCACTGGAGGCTTACTCAATCTAATCTGATCAATCACTTGTGGCACAACTGGAATTTGTTAAGGAACAAGTGGGGGAGGAGGCTGTCCAGTAGCTGAATTCGCTCGAACAAATTCTGTGAACCACTCACTCATCATTTGGAAGAAGGCTTGCTTAGCCTCTCCGCCTTGGCTACATAACATAGGCCTTTAATCGGCCGTCGCTGCCCCTTGAGCGAGAGCGGGTGCATTACTTTCCACATCATCAGCTACAACTCGATCGGGATCCATTTGCTATACGAAAAAACACATTTTAACTGTCAGGAATCATAACACTATCACAATTTATATATGTAGCATGTATAGCTAGACTCTCACACTCTACGTTAGTCTAAGAATCGACTAAATCGTAGCTCTGATACCAATAAAATGTAACACCCCTAACCCCTATCTAACACCAGAATAGGGTTACGAGACATTATCAAATAACACAACCTATTCACATACATTTATTAATTCTTTATCAAAAACTGAAGCTATCTTGGCATCGCACACTTAGTGCCACATAAACTGAAGCTATTTCAATTCACACACTAAGTGTTATATATAGCCGAAGCTATCTCGAAACACAAACTAACTACCAAACATAGTAGACTTGTCGTTGTACACAGTCATAGTCACAAATATACAATTTATGGATTATCAAAGCATTAAAAACATAATTGTAACAAATTTTATCACGTACGAACTTACCTCGTACTCAGAATGGACGAATCGGATCAATTACTCAATAACCTTCGATTTTCCTCGATCTAAATTTGAATTCTTTCTTTCTTGATCTATATGTACTCAAAATGAACCCATTTAATCACCGATTCATTCAATTTAATCCACAAACACATATTTTGGCATTTTTTTCATTTTAGCCCCTAAAGTTACACATTTATTCAATTTAGTCCCTATTTCACAAAAACACAATTTACACAAAATTTAATTTCACCCAAGCCTAGCCGAATTTCCTAGGGACCCTAGCAGCCCAAAACTTTCACATATTTCATAATTTAACCCTTCAATTTACACTTTTCTCAAATAAATCCCTAATTTTCATTTTTGTCAAAAATCACTTTATAAAACATGTATCTCAAGCACCAAGCTTTCATTTTTCATCATCAAACATCATAAAGCTCAAGCATTCATCAATGGAAACTTTGAAAATCATCAACACTTTCAAAAATTGAAGCATGGGCTAACTAGAACTCAAAGAAATGATCACAAAAACGTAGAAATCATCAAAAATCAATCAAAAATCATACCTTAATAAAGCTTCCAAAGTGTTGAAATTACTAAAGTTTCAAACCCTATCTTTCTTTCTAATATTCAGTTGAAGAAATGGGAAAATATGGACACCAATTTGTTTTGTTTTATTTTATTAACCTTAATTAATCAATTTACCCTTTTAACCTTTAATTAAAACTTTAAAAATCACATAATTCAAGGCCATTTATGTCAAATTCCACTATCAATGGTGTATTTTCAACATAAGGACCTCCCATTTAATAAGCCATGACAAATTGACACTTTATCATATAGAATGCAATTTTTGCGTTATACGCGATTTAGTCCTTTTTCTCAATTTGAGCTATTAAACGATAAAATTATCTCACGAAATTTTCAAGCACATAAATTCACATACTGTAAACACCAAAAATAATATTAAAATAATTTTAAGACCTCAGATTTGTGGTCCCAAAACCACTGTTCCTACTAGGGTCTAAACCGGGCTATTATAGTGAATTTAGTTTAGGTTAGGTTGCTTGAGAATCAAATCCTAAAAACGAGGTATCTTAACCTAAATTAAAATTGGACTATAGCGAGTTTCTTTTAATGAATTTAAGGATTCTTGAAGTTAAACTCAGTAAAATTGCCAAAGCATTACTTAAAGAATTACTAGTGGACAATCTAATGCTTAGAATTGCCAAATAGGTCAGCAACACTTTGTTTGCTCCATCATGCTGTTGAGTAGAAAAGCGAGCTTAGGCAAGAGTTTGTAATAAAGAAAAATGACAATTAGGGGCACTCCACTGTAGTAACATGATGAGTAGCTAAGGAGGTAGTTGTTTGCTCCATCCATCTTTTAAGTTAAAAGCGTTAGCTTCATGAGTGAATTCCATTTAAATTGTGTCATGATTGAGTACTTAGTAATTGAATGTATGCTCTATTATGATTGTTGAGTCAAAGAATTGTCTGATGAGATGAGTCCCTGTTAGTGCTTTAAAAAAGGAAAAAAATTGAGTTTAGATAAATGACGAGCTAAGTAAATTAGGACATACTAGCTATAGCCAAAATGCACACATCAACAATTAGGAATTTTGTTTTTAGGGTGAGATTCACTGCACTACCTTTGCTAAGCAAACCTTTGAAACTTGAACAAGTTTTTAAACATAGAAGATTGCTGATAACTAATGTATAAATTATTCTCTAAATGGACTGGCAATACAAGGTGGTTATGTGGAATGGCAATTTTTGCATTCATGCATTCATGCATATTTGCTTGAGGGCAAGTAATGATTTAGCTTTGGGGTGTGATAACTCTTTAAAAGAGTTATAATTCATACTTTTAGACTTAGTTAACTGCTTGTACTTAAGTAAAATTAATTTCATTTTAGGTAATTGCATGATTATTTTTAGTTAATTGAGTAATTCATGTAAAGAATTGGGATGGTGATTACTTTAGTGCATGTATATTTTTAATTGTTAACGGAAAGGCTTTATGGTGGTTGAATGACAGGTTTGAGGAAGAAAGATAGCAAAAAATGGAGATTTGTCAAGGCATTATGAAGATTGCCATAGCAATACTGAGGAAGAAAATGATAAATACCTACTCATCAATTAGAGCATTCAGTACTTGGCCCCCTCACAAGCACATGTAATTGAAAATGTCCACATCAAAATTAGGGAAAAAGCAACGATTGGATGACAGCTTTTACCCTAGAAGAGGACCTAAGTATAAAAGAAAAATGAGAGAGGTTTGCCAAAAAGAGAGTGGAAGGTAGGACTGATTGCAAACACGGAGCTTTGACAGAGGTTTCTTTGTGACAAGGAGGGTAATTTGCACAATTGAGAGCTTGGGTGAAGACGCACACCAAACACCAAGTTGGGGGAATTCGTGTTCTAAACCCAGAATTCTTCCTTTGTAATTTGTTCCAAATTGACTGATTTAAACTTTTAGTTTGGAATGTTGATGATATTAAAATACTTAAAATTGTGTAGCCCAGTCATGAGCAAATTTAGCATAGCTAGGTATTACATTTGATGATGCTTTAACTCTAATGAATGTTTATGGATGAATATGGTTTAGTTTACTTCCTTACCCAATATTTGTTTTTGTTTATATGTTTATTAGAGTATTGATAAATTCTTCATAAGTCTGAAAGTAGCTTAATATTGATAGAGTTAGGTTGCTTGGACCAAAATTGGGTAATACAAGAGCATTGAGTGAAATGCTCGTGTAAACTCTAGACATAAAGCTTTTCCTTATACGATTTAGAGGATTGTGCTTCAGCCATGGTTGCTAATTCTTAGCCTATAAATGTATAATGTCTTAGGAGTAAGTAGCTTTAAGTCTTGCTTTCGACAGAGGTAAACCACGTTAGTACCCAATCGAGCAGTAGGTTACCATATTTTTGCCATGGCATTATTCTTTGGTTATAACTAATTCATTAGTAACTCCAGCCTTTACAATCAATATTCCAATCTTGCTAGAATCCTTAGTGCTTTTATTTGATCTGTTGTAATTGTAACCTATGATAGTACATTTTATTACTGTCATTTTTAGTGTATTGTATTGTTATTTCTCAAAATATCATTCAATTCATTTATCTTTTCTACTCAATTGAGATAATTTAGACAAAGAATACTTGATTCAACATCTATAGTTGCATAATTTGCACATCATATTCACGCGTGACACCTATAATCACTATATCACACTGATTCTTCCTATTTCACTCTGTTTCTACAAAATCTGCCATACGTTTATTGTCATTTAATTTAGGACCAAAGCAAAAAGGGTAAGTACAAATTAACATTTTTGACTCGGGTTTTGTATGAAGGTTCATCACGAAGTGTTTTTTGGCTCTTAATAGGTACTAAGGATGAATAAAAAGGGTTAGCTTTTTGGATCTAGGTGTACACCAAACAATTCTGATCTAGGTGTACACCAAACAATGCCTTAAGTCATCCTTAGGTATATCAATATTCACAAATTTAGTCGATCAAATAATCACGAATTCGACTATCTATCATAGATACTAGCATTCTCGTTTCCCTGTATTCTCTGTATCATTTAGTATATTCAATTACTTACTATCTATTTACAGTGTAATATATAGAACTTAGTAGTCTTGTAATAAAAGAATTAAAATCATTCACTATCATGTCAAATTTATAGTAAATACAATCAACCTATATACATGCTTGTAACCAACGACTTATATTTCTACTCGCTCAAGCACACATTTGATAGTTAAAATTAAAAGACAAGCACAAAAACAAATTTCCTATGTTACCCCTCCACACTTTGTCCTCCATATGTAGCCCTAAAAAGATAAGGAAAGAAGCTAATCTTAACATTACTTTAATCTACTGGTGGACTCTTCCTTCCTTTTTCGTTGTTAGCTCGAAAATTCGATGCTTCTATCATGCAGGGTTCCTATACAGAAAAGTTAAAGCAGAAAAAAATATAAAAGTTTACGATTAATCCTACTCCTAAAATGATAAAATAAAAATTATCCCAAAATTTAATACAATCTCAAAATAAAAATTAAAAATTTAGTTGTCCTCCTCATCAAAGTCCATCTCCTCATTCCATTTCTCCTTCCTCATCCTCGCTTTCTTCCTACTCCTGACTCTCATACTCCTCTTCTTCATGCTCTGGATGTGTCTTTCAAACATATCAAGCAGATAATTAGGTATTCTCATGTTGTTTAACTTCATAAATTCTTGAAGAATAAGGTCTATTTCTTGCATCCATCTTATCATTCCGTCAATTTTTGCACTACTGCTCTCGCTTCTTTCTTGACTAGATGTTAATTTTACTTTTCTTTTGAACAACGTTGGGACATCCATATTTTCTTTTATCCTTTGGTTCCAATCTATAATTTTCTTTCGGTTGAGTTCTACGTATATAATGTACATAAAATCGCCTATTAAGCTTTTTGTTGGGAAAATGAACTACTCATTCTCTTCCATTGGAACCTCTACACTCTTACAAAGTGTCATCATGATATGGGGAAAGAAAACCCTAATCTTCTGGCCACTAATGCAACACTTCGTACTTTGATGGATCCATTGCCCTATGCATATATGTTTCTTCTATAAAATGCCATATAACAAAATAGCTCGAAATGTATTGACATTAGAAACATTAGGAGTAGGTGTAAATCTAGTGAAAATAAATTACATCCACACTTTAGCTATTGGAAACATTATGGCTTGATTGAAATTGGTCAGTACTCTAGTATCTGGCCGGAGGTTCCATTCATCTTGATTTTCAATTAAGTATTTAACGATGCTTTCCATATCGACATTTTGAAATCTCGTTAGATAAGTGTTTTCTAAATAATCAAAGTCATAAAATGGAGTATCGTAATATTTACAAATCTTTTTTTAGGGAGAATGACATATCCTTACCTCTCACGATCATTATTTTTCACATGACACCATGTGGTCTTCGAGTTTTCTTATCCCTAAAAGTAGCATAAAATTCTCACAAGAGGAAAGATAACATTTTCTTTTGGGATAGTGTAGAAACGCTACCATCTATGATACCGTACTACAGGCCAAATTTCATTGGAAAGAACCATCAATGGTTCGAATCCTCTTTCCTGAATAAAGTAATTGCCTTAAAGCTCAAGGAAATACTTTTTAGCATTTTGGTTTCAAAATTTTAAAGGATTCAAAATTGTTAGTGGAATAGTAAAATTTGAGGTTTAGAACTCTTAATATTGTCTTTGAAGTCTCGTTTTCTTCCTTTAAAGATGTTGTTGTAACCTTTCGTATGAATGCTTGATGTATAACTTACACCAAAATAAAGAAGAAAAGATTACAGCAAAACAAAAGAGAAGGGAAAAAGAAGGGAAGGTTAGGTTCTGGAGAATTTTGAAATGATTTGAAAGAGTTTAAAAGTTAAAGGGATTTTAGGTTTAAGTTAAAAGGGGTTTTACTTTTAAAAAAGGTATTTTTTAAGGTTAAAAATAGAGTAAAATTAAGTTAAAAGTGACGGGTTGCGCAATCGGGTTGGGTTTACCCTACAAAAAAATGTAGCGATATTGCGACACAAGGGTTATGTGTTGCGACTTTAGTAGGATGCTGATGTTGTGACATCAGGGTTCGATATTGTGACGCACTCTAAAATTTTGGAATCCTAGGTAAATTGTCCTTTGTGTCACAACATCAAGATGATTTTCTTGATTCTTTTGATTTTGGACACAATGTTGCAACACAGAGGTGCCATGTTGCAACACTGGCATTGTTTTAGCCTAAATTTCCCATTTTCTAAGTGTCTCGATTTCTATTTTAACAAAAAATTAATAAAAATTAAGATATAAACCACCGATTAGTTAAAAATACAATAATATATATAAAGTTGAAATTCAATTAAGAATGTTAAGTCTTGTTGTCAGATTCATTCATTAGCTCGATTAATGTATACGTGGACCCTCCTTTAGTTGTGGTTCTACCAGAATTGGTCCAACGTCTGTCATACCACTCCACCTTCCTTTGCTTATCCCACTCTCTGAACTTACTTTTTCGACCTGCACTTATCACAAAGAACACTTTCCCTTGTTTAGGGTAGTTAGGGATTTTTACATATATTCCAAAGCATTCTCTCCCTAATTTTCCCATGTTTTCCTCATTGTGCCGATGACTAAATTTAAAGATTTTTGTCTCACCATTGATCCTCATTTTTAACTCATTATTTTCTAGGTCAATGGTGGACCTAGGTGTTGCTAAAAATGGCCCACCTAATAGAATGGGTATTTCACAGTCTTCCTTAAAATCTAAAATTATAAAAACAGTTGGGATGATACAGCTCCTCATTTTAACCAACACATCTTCAAGCACCCCCTTCAGTTGTAGTGAGGACTTGTCAGCTAACTGTAGTGTAATCTAGGCATTTTTAAGCTCCCCTAACTCGATTTTTTCAGAAATAGGTAAGGGCATTAAATTAATACTGGCTCCTAAATCACATAGAGCCTTGTTGAAATGGATGTTCCCTATTTCTATGGGCATTGTGAAACTCCCTAGGTCTTTTAGTTTTGGGAGTTTTTATTTAGAAATAATCGCACTACATGAGGCCTTTATGCTAACTTGCTCTCCTGTTTCTATTTTCCTACGCCTAGACATAAATTCTTTTAAATACTTGGAATACTTAGGAACTTTCTCAATTATATCTATTAAGGGTAAGTTAACATTCAAAAATTTAAATAAGTTCAAATTCTTCTTCATCCCATCTATATTTGTATTCTAATTGTGAAGAGAATGGTACCCTTATCAATGCAGATACACCTATTGGCTTACCTTCTGGCTCAACTATTGGCTTGGTTACTTTTTCTAGTCTTGGGTTTTCTAGGTTACTTAATACTTTGCCCGAATGGAGCACAATTGCTTTTACATGCTTCTTTCCTTCTCTCAAAGGATTATTCTCTCTATTGCTCGAGATTCCCATGCCAATTTGCCTTTTCATATCTCCCATCATAATAATCAATTGGCTCATTTTATCTTCCAATTTAGTCATTATTTTTACGGTATTTGTGCACTCAGACTACACATGTTTTACTTTAGTTCTCATCGACTGCATCTCTCCCACAATCTGATCCAAGTGTTGACCACATACAATATGGTTATTTGAGTTGGCCATTTCCATAGGCTTCTATAAGTAAAGAGGTTGATAATTAGTATTTTTATTTAGTTGCGTACTATTACCTTATCCTTGATTTCTGCCCCATCTTGGGTTTGGGTAATCTCTCCAATTGGGATTTTAAGTGTTTGAATAAAGGTTTCCACCCCTATTCCCAACGTAGTTGACATCCCCGGTTGGATTATTAATGTAATGGAAGAGAGGTTTGTCTCCTCCATATATACATGATACACTAGATTAGGACTTTATCGGTTGAGTTTGTCAATAATTTGTTGATATCTATCATTCTCCAAGACAACTTTTACCGTAAATGGTTTCTGTCCATATGTATAGTGTTCGGTTGGCCACTGGTAGGAATTCATCACCATATTTTCTATCAATTCATACGCATCTTTGTATGTTTTGTTCATTAGGGCTCTATCTAGTCCTAAATGTACGTGCACATCCAACCCATTATAGAGCATTTCAGTCTTAGCCACTCAGGTAATTCATAATGTTGGCATCTGTGTAGTAGTGTTTTAAAATGCTCCTAAGCTTCATGAAAGCTTTCTCCTTCTAACTGTTTGAATGTTGTGATCTCTCTCCTCAGTTGAACCATCTTTCTAAAGGGAAAGAACTTTTGTAGAAATTTTCCTGCAAGTTTATCCCATGTCGTGATGGATCCTGGCACCTGCGAATCAAACAAAGAAAAGGTGTTATCAGTTAAAGAGAAGGAAACAACCAAAGATGTGTATTTAGTGACCCTGTTGTATTTAAATGTATCATAAAGCTGAAGAAACCACTTTAAATGCTGATTTAGGTCTTCCGTGATTGTGCCCTAGAACTGCAAATTATTCTGGATCATCTGGATCATGGCCGGTTTATTTCAAAATTGTTAGCCATGGTGGTTGGCCCTGTGATGCTTGTTTGAACCATCTCTAGATTCGGTAGTGCATAGCCCCTTAGATTTCTTTCATTGCGTGCCATTTGTATGTTTGCGAGTAGCTACAGGGGTGGTGGAGGTAAGTCCTGTGGGTTATTATTGTTAATTTCGTCAAATTGTGGATTATCGCATGGTAAATTACCTATAGCAGGTGGTTGATTCTGCATCTGTTGTTGTTGTTGTTGTTGCTATCAATGATTTTGGCGAATTAGTCTTCCAGACCAATAGCTGGCTCTATAGGTGTTCCCCTACTACGAGTCATATACTAAAACCAAAAAGAAAATAAAAGATGTTAGTAAAAAAAAGATAAAATTTGTATCTATAATTTATTAATTTCCTAATTATTCTACTAAATGCAAAAATTAAAATCAATTTAGATGCGTTGCCTCCCCGCCAACGGTGCAAACAACTTGATTGCCTCCAGACATAATAACATCTAGAGTGTGAATACTGCAACTAAAAGATATGAAATAGAGGCGGTGTCCACAAGTATATTGATCAGGTTGTAATATAGTTTTACAGTGGGATAAGTGAGTATTCTGAGGATCGTACCTAAGAGAGGCGAGTACTAAATTAATTCTAACCTAAAAGAAAATAGATCTAATTAGTATTTTAAAAAAATTATATTATGATAAAGCATAAAAGAAAGATTTTCTTGGTTTTTATAAATAAGGAAATAAAAAAAACAAAACCCTAAATAAAAAGGACTTCAGAAAACTAATTTATAAACTTAATCAATTCTAGGCATGGGTGATTAACTATTTTCGTTGGTCATAACTAATTCCTATTTTAGATTTCTACTCAATCAACTAGTCATTACTCTAGTAAGATCTCTTGATCTTCCACTAGACTAATGTGTCAACATGAACTACTTATATCTCGACCTCACAGTCCAGATCGGTTTAGGGCTAAGGTGTTTACAGATAGGCTGTACCAATTTTGGGTTAATTCTCACCTAAATAACTTCTTAGGGTCATCAAGCCTAGGGTTTAAGTTCTTTGTCTCCCAATATCCGATTCATTAAGAGAACCCCACTTAGTAATCAATTAATCACACCTCCACTCGCTAACCCCCCATAAGAGGATTAGTTCCTTATGAATCATCTTATGAACACAATAAAATTGAATATAAGCATAAACATAAATAAAAAATAAAGAGTAGAGTTCAGAGAATCTTGTCTGTATTTGATAGATGAAGCGTAGAAAATCCAGTAGCGTTTCATAATGTTTACAAACCATGTCTCCAAAGAACACAAATAAAAGCCTAAAGGAAAGAAAAATTGAAAACTAAGCTTACAAAGAAAACTTAAAGTATGAAAAGCTATCTTCCACAAGCATTTTAAGAGCCTATTTATAGAGTTAGGGTTCTCATCGTCCTCAACCCAATGTCAGTTGATGTTCTCGTGTTTAATTTACATTGTATGGACCAAAATGCCCCTGGCTTGTAAGTATTTCTTGTACAAGGCCGATGTCCCGAGACCCAAGTCCCTATGTCACGACATCGAAGATAGTATGCATCGTTCAAGGGTGTGTCACAACATCAAAGGAAGTATAGCAATTCTGGCATTCTGCTCCCTTTATTGCAACACCAAACTTCCCGTGTTGCGACATAGTGTCTAGTATTAAGTTTCTACGCCCTTGAATGGTCTCATGAACACTTACTAAGTACGTTAGCTCGCCTTTACGCCTTATTCAACCCCTAAGGTTAATAAAAGACTCAAAATACACTTTTTATTGAATTTAAACTAAAATATAAAAACTTAACTAAAACATAATAAAAGTACTTGTATTCAAGGTCCTCAAGTACGAAAACTAGTTTAATTTGCTATACCAAATTATGGTAGATTAGTAAGACACATGCATCATCTTAATGCATATCGTACTATTGCAAAAATGTTTTCAAACATTTTCCTAATACAAAGATATTAATATATGAATGTTTTATTTTTAGTTAGAAAATGACACCAACTCCTTTAATGAACATACTCTCTAAAAACAAATGGAATGGAAAAGGAACATGATGATTGTCTTAGTTGTTAGAAACTTAAAATAGTTCTTGATTATAAGTGCCCATCGACCACTCAAGTTGAGGCTAGAAAATGCTGGGAGGAGTCTGATGAGATAGCTCATTGTTATAAGCTGGCAAGCATGACCGACTCCCTATATAAGCAACTGGAGAGTTGTAAGACTGCCAAAGTGGTTCTGGATAAGCTAGAAGACATGTTCAGAGGCCAAGATGCCCTGGCTTGACAGTCTACTATAAATGCATGGTCATGCTCAAATAGATTGATATGAGATATCACACTTATTTGTTTATTGTTGTCTACTTAAAATATCAAGAAATACAAGATTGGACTATACAAGTGTGATTATACCATGACTAATGTCCAATATAGATATAAATGACAAAATGATATAATATTTGAAAAGTTTATCACAAAAAGGTTATGTCAAATCACGACTTCTTGTAACTTGGGTAGTAATGATGCCTTGTTAGATGCCACTCATTCCTTGTAAAATTAGAGATGTTCTAGTATTACTACTAATGTTACAAGAACCTACAGGGCCATACCATATGGTTAAAGCAAACAAACTTCACGCAAATACATTGTGCGTATACCCTTCAACATACATCTTTGGCAGGCTGTATCGTTTGACGGGTAGTATCGCCTGACAAATTGTATCATCTAGTGAACTGTATCACTTAACGAGTAGTATCACCATGTGAATTATATCATCTGGTAGATGGTATCACTTGGCAGATTGAATAACGAAATGTGCAAATGTACACAATTGTAACAAGTAATAAAGTGACAAGTAAATGACAAGTTATAGTACCTACAGGGACTGTGAAAAGAATTATTTATGAATGCTATTTAAAACACTTTCGTTAAAAAAATATTTTGTTTGAAGAGGGTGATTAAAAACTAAGATTTTAAACTAAATAAATAAATCTCAAATGCACGATTTCAAAATACATGTTTAATCAAGATGTCATAATTGTGTTAGAGTAATTACATTTCTTATCTTAGAATTATTAAACTCATGTTTATATTGATACGAATAAATTCACGGAAACTCAGTAATTTGCTAACTTATTAACATACTCACCTACCAAAATCCATTCATCTCTTGGACATATCTCTATGTCGATTCAATCAATTAAACAAATCTTAATAGGAAAATATGTTATAGCACATACATACTTATTAAATTGAAATAATCTCTTAAACATATCCCTATGTCAATTCAAACAATTAACTCGATTTAATAGGCACATGAAAGACTATGTGAGGTAACAAAGTATCCTTACCTTGAAATAGTTTAATCACAATAATCTTGCAAGTTATGCAAGTTATACACTGATTAAGTATTGTGTCCATTAATTACAATTTCAATCCGTTTAAATAATTAATTCATTAGTTACCTAACAATTTTAATGCAAGAATAACTTAGTCATGATTTTACTTAATCAAGCATCTTACCGAGGCCTATAACAACATAAATACAATTTCAACAATTTAAGAAGACGAAATGCAATCAACATAACACGAATTAAATTCAAGCTAAATTGATTAAATTAACCATTCCAACGACATAAATATTCATAAATATGTTTTTAATGCCCCGAATTTTGGGCTTGGAAGTATTAGGTCTTAAGCATGGGAACAGTTAGGAGGCTGCTTCAGTGGTTAAGTGTCTTGGGAAGTGTATAAGAAGTCTTGGGTTCAAGCCTTGGCTTGTGCAAAAATTTTGTTTTTATATGAATAAACCCTGTCTCTAGTTAGTAGGCTTTTAAATAAATGTGAGTATTTCATATCAAAATGGGCCTGCTAGTCTAGTGGTTAAATGGGGTGTCAAAATCCAAGTGGTCTTGGGTTCGAGTCCTTGGGTGTGTATGAGTGTGTTTTATTTTTCTGTTTGGCCGTGTGGTGTGGTGGGGTCCTAGTTAAATTGAGACTTCAAGAGGTGGAGTTGTTGTGGGAGGTTAAGGAGAGTTTTAAGGAGAAAATTCACCACAATTTTAGGCATTTCTTATTTTATTCACACAAAGTTTAGTTGTTCCTAATTTTTGACGTTTTGGAATTCATTCTCTCAATCGAATCTCCTCTTTAGCATCCGTTTCTCCTTTCTTTTATTTTGGCGACTATTCCTAGCTTGTTGATGCCGATTGTGTTGTTCATTTTTTTAAGTAGTATTTTTTCTCTACTGATTGTTCGTCCTCTCTCTATCTTTTCTTTTCCTTTTTGTTTTACTTTTTCTCTATTGTTTTCTGCCCCACCTTGCTGCCGAATATCGGTTCTTGGCACACCACCCTTCCTTTCATTCTCTTTATTCGTATAGTCTTTCGGTGCAACTTTGAGTCTTGTGCACGCAGTAAGTTTAATTTCAGTTGATCTATAGTTTTGTTTTGACCAAGTATTAAAGAAAATGTTTGTTTAATGTTAGATGTTAATCGACAGGCTGACGAAAGGTCTTCAACATTTTGAGTTTATAGGATCTCTATTGATTGACTGAAGGTAAAAGATTTTTGTGATTATAATTGGTTTTACCCCATCAAATTTTGGGTAATTATCTGTTAAAGGTGACTAACTAGAGGGTTAATCTCAGTTTGACAGTAAGGAATTTTGGGTGAAACGGGGCTGTTATAACACCATTTTGGTTGTTGGATCGTTGAAGTGTTTAGGGTAAGTGAACTTTGAATAGTTGTTGTTGTTGCCCGTTTCACTACCACATTTCGATCATGAATAAAGCTGAACTAAACTCTAGCTTGACATTTTAGGGTTCCGGAGTGAGCGTGGTGGTGTTAGCATAAAAGAATATTTTAGCTGTATAGTAACACTGCCCCTAATCGTAAACCAACAAAAGCCAAAATAAGTGACCGTTGACGCTTCACGGGCGTGCGCTCGCTCGTGTGGTAGTCTGAATGCCTAAATATGGGCGAATGAACGTTGAGGCCATCCATGAGCGATTTTATGGGCCGAGGCCGTTTTGGGCCATTTTTGGCTGAAATGGACCGTGTGGGCCCCACGGGCATGTAGGGCCCACACGGGTAAACTATACGGACGTGTGGAAAATGTTGGGCCAGGTTGTGTAATCCACACGGCTAAGGCCATTTCTAGGCTATGTAGGCCACAAGGGTGTGTGGGCTCACATGGGCCCGCATCGTGGGCCTTTGGCCCATTTGTACTGTTTGACTATTAAAGTTGCACGAGTCGCCCGAGACGACTGTCGACCAATTATTGTGTCGGTAAGTATACCTAGACCCCAGATTGATCAAATGACTGTTTTGCCCTAATGTGGTAAAATAACTATTTTGCCCTTATATGGCAAGATGACTATTTTGCCCTTATGTGATGTATGACTGTATTTTTCTTTTTTTTATGACCACTTCAACCATTGAGTTCCAGTCCAACTCCACCTCCTACACAACTCAAACAGTAAAATAAATACTCCATTGCGTATCCCAAGACTTGAACCTGAGACCTCACAGTTACAAAACATGCCACATTGCCACTCCACCACATGCTCTTTCTGTGTCACAAAATATCCTCAATTAATTATAAGGTCTATAGGCCAAAGTCCAGGTTCCTTTAAAAGAAAAGCCAAAATAAATTGCAAGAGCCAAGACATGAACCCAGGCTCCCTTGCATGACGCCACAACCACTAGACCACAAGCTTCCTTGTGTCATTTACTTAACACAATAATTTAAAAGGCCATTATTCAAGCATCCATGGTTTTATTCACTTAAAACCAAAATTTTTGCTAAAGCCCAGGTTTGAACCTAGGACTTTTCCAACTCCTCTCAGAACCCTTAACAACTTGCGCAGACATTTAATTGTGTCATTTTCTTGCACAATTATATACTTATATACAACCTCCTTACGAACCAATACTCAATGCCTAATACTTTTAGGCCCAAATTTGGGGTGTTACAATTCTACCCCCTTAAAGAAATTTCGTCCTCGAAATTTCCAACAATCTGAACAAGCATTTAGTTCAATCTACAACACTACGCTCCCACTGCACATTCAAGTTCCAAACTAAATGTAGTACACTATGGTTTAAGTACGTACCAGTATCTGCATCTGGAGCGTCTCTGACCTCTCGGCGAGGTACTGCATAGACCAAAGCCGATTGCTTCAACTTAGCTTGACCAGCACCTCTACCTGTGCTCCATGGCCAACTCCATTTCCACCCTTAGCCTGACCACGACCTCCTGGCAGCTGCTGATCACCTCTCGCTAGCTGAGCAACACCCTGCCCTGCAGCTTGCATCTGTTCAGGCCTTTATGTACAATCTCTTACAAAGTGCCCCACTGATCCACACCTGAAGCATGTCCCATTTCTTTTCTAACACTCACCCCGATGATAATTCCCACAATCCGCACAAAGCTGTAATCCAGTAACAACAACAGAGGCCCTAACCCAAACTGGCCCTTCCATTCTGGCATTCTTCTTAGGCCTTCGATTCGAGTGGAAGGGTTCTAAATCCCTCTTATTCTTGCTCTTTTCCTTTTCCTGGTTTTGACGCTCGATGCGCTTTACCTCCTCAGCAATCTTAGCTTTCTCCACTAACACGGAAAAGTCTCGCTCCCTCTGTAGAGCTATCAACACTCAGAGGCTGCCTCTGAGGCCATCCTCGAACAGAACACAGCGCTCGTATTTCGTTGCTACTATTCCTCAGGTATACCGACTAAGTCACAAAAATTCTACCTCGTACTCCACCACGGATCTGTCACCTTGAACCAAATTTAGAAATTCCTTTCTACAGGCATCCACATAGCTGGCGCCCACATATTTTCCCTGAAACGTGAACTTGAAGAACTCCCAGGTCAATCGATCAGACGAGGTACCCTCTTTTACCGTAAGCCACCACTGATAGGCTTCATCTCTCAGCAGGGACACAGCACCCTTCAACTTTTGTTCCGATGTACAGTCGAGGTCATCCAAAATTCTTTTGGTGGCCTCCAACCAGTATTCTGCCACACTCAGGGCCATCCCAGAAACTCCCCTAAAGATCTCTGGTCCATTTGACCGGAGTCATTCTATAACCAACCCACGGCCCGCAGTAACAATATTCGACCCAGCAGTACCCGCTTCCCTTTCTAGAATCCTCAACATTACTTGAGACAATGCGTCGTCCCTAGCCGCTCGATCAAACGACCCTGTCTCAGCCACCGGTGAAGTAGTACTTCCCTCGCCTCAACGTCTGGCATGTGCCCCGATGCCGATGATCCAGTTCTAGCACCTCCACGACCTCTGCCGTGGCTATTGTACCCCTTCTAATGCTCATTTACACTATGCGTATTATCTGTTTTAGAAATTTTATGCAATTTAGTTACAATTTCAGTCATTAAGAAGATGTCTTATGAGAAACAGTAGTTTAGGGTTTGCTTTCGCATTCGCAAGCTCACTACAGTTTTTTAGTTTACTCTATCTATGGACTTTCAGTGTAGTGAAACTATCTATAGTAGTTTTTCAGTATAACATTTCAGTCTATAATAGTAAACAGAGTCAAAGAACTTACAGATTTGGTGTCGGAGACTCAGTGTGCCATACTTTTCAGAAAATACCTCAAAACACTTTACATATTTGGAAACAACCTTATGAAATACAAAATTTTGAAAACCCATTCCATAGTTGAGTTTTGTAACTTGGCTCTGATACCACTAAATGTAACAGCCCAATTTCGGCCTAGATGTTATGGTTGAATCTGACGTGTTGCATCAAAGAATCGTTCAAGAATCGAGTTGCCGTTAAAAGTTTATTTCTAAAATTAAAACCTTTTGTACGGGGTTAGCAAATCATCTCATCACAAACGTTTGCCAAAATATTTTTCTCTGGAATATTAATTCAACTTCAATCGCGGAAGCTTTTTGAAAACCATGAATATTTTGAAAACTCAAGTTTTCCTAGGCTAGCAGTTTATTATAAGAAATCAAAAGCCCACTTTTAAGCCCACTATGGTTTTATTACATAATCCAAAACCTAATATGAAATTTACAATAAATAAAGTCAAGTTGCAGATCCACTACAATCGTGTGGCCACCTCCAAGTCCCTCGCAGCTCCAAATCGTCTAAGTCTGCGTATTACCTGCACAGTTAGGCAGAAAGGGTAAGTTTGAGAAAACTCAGTGTGTTATTTCCTAACAAAAACAGTCAGATATATGGTCTACAGAAACAGTCTGGGCTTGAGCCCATCACAAAAACAGTATCAGGTGGGCTTTATTCCAATAACAAAATCAAGTGGGCCTAAGCCAAAGACAGAATCAGTATCAGATGCAGATATGTAGATAGATTCGCAGCCCTGTCCAACCAACACACTACCCGTACCGACCAACACACCATATGGGGATAAAATCGACCCACCCAGCCAACACACCAAACTTAGCACCAGTTGCGGCACTAAGTCAACAGAACAGCTTAACGCCGTAGATAGAATGGCTAAAGGCCATAAATATCACAACAACGCTGCCAGTTAACAAAATGGCTAAAAGCCATAAGTATTACAGAAAGGCTGAAAGCCTTGTACAGAACGACTACAGACCGTACACTTCCTCCGTCCATAATAACCCAACCCCATGCAATATTTCATGTCATAAATATTACGTGTATGCAAAGTCATACTCAGTACAATCATGTATGTAAATCATAAGCACATCAGTCATACGAAATATAAGGGCATAATCGTCATTCTACTATACTTTTACACTACAAGGGTATTTCAGTAATTTTACCAATATTGGGGTCTCAGCTCAGATAATGACCTCTCCGAAGGTCCACAGTTACCTCAATGACACAGATAACCTAAACGATAATAACAGTGTAAATAGGTCCAAGGCCCATTACTTAGCCCAAGTGCACCCATACACTCGTGTGGCCCAATTAGCCCAAATTCAATTACAGCTATGTGACCTACATAGCATAGTCCACTATTCATCACTTACTGCGAATTTAATCCGTGTGGAGCCCACAAGCCCATTGGGCCCACACGTCCCATTTTGGCCCATCGATGTCCTTAACGGCCTATGACATGCACATGACATGACAAGCCTAACTACTTCCCACCTATCAGTTAGATTTACACAAGCGGACCCACGGGGCCCATTTGGCCCATTTGGCCCATCAAGGCCCATTGAGGCCCAGTACACGAAAACGCTCGTGGTGGCCTCTATAGTCTATCGCCTATGGTTTGTGCACTCAGTTTACCCCACGAGCGATCGCACGCTCGTGGCCTCAAATGTCAAAGTTTTGACTTTTTGACTTTTGTCGATTTCCAATAAAAAAAGGCGTGAATACACACCTGTTTAGGAGAAAGCGGCAAAGTCCACGATCACCAACTTTGGCACATTCTGCATTGAGTCTTAATCACTTCCCCTCTTACCAACTCATCTGGTTCACTCTATTAAAAGCCAGCTTCTCACCAATTCTCATGTTAGCTTCCCGATGTGGGATTACTTTCAACCATTAGGAAAATTCCTTATTTTTATTTTTTTTATGACCACTTCAACCACAGAGTTCCAGTCCAACTCCACCTCCTACACAGCTCAAACAACAAAATAAATACTCCATTGTGCATCCCAAGACTTGAACCTGAGACCTCACAGTTACACAACATGCCACTTTACCACTCCACCACAGGCTCTTTCTGTGTCACAAAATATCCTCAATTAATTATAAGGTCTGTGACAGCCCAAAATTGACCCTAGCCGGGAAGTGGTTTCGGGACTGCTAAACCGAGTCACCGAAAGGTTTGAATGTGATGTTTATTGTCTAGAATATGTAATCATGAATGTGTAAAAATTTCAAGCTTCGATTTAGTCGATTGCATGTGAATTTAGTCAATAGGACTTATATGAGAAAATTTTAAAATGTGATAGGTCAATGCATGAGGACCTATTAGTGCATGTGGAAGAAAAAGGGGACTTGCATGTCAAATTCCCCCTCCCTAATATGTAGTGGCCGGCCATGCTATAGGTGGAAACATGTCTCCAACATGTTATGCTAGTGATGCATGTTAAGAATAATAAAATAATAAGCATGGTGATTAAATAATGAAAGAAGGGTGATGGAGAAAAAAAAAAAAGTACATGGTCTCACCCCCCCCTTGTTGCCGTGAATGGAAGAAAGAAAACAAAAAAAAAAAAGAGTTCATTCTTGAACATCCTTGGCCGAATAGAGGAAAGAAAGGAAGGGGAAAAAGGCTTGAGAAAAATCGGCTATGGTGGTGGTTAGACTAAGGTATGTTTGATGTTGTCTTTGAGATGCATGCATGTTTTAAATAGCCCATGTTTAAACTTTGAATCTTGTTGATAACATGAGCAATCGGTCATGAGAAAGTGTTCAAGGAAAAGGTTGTTGATGAAAGAAATTAATGTGTTAAGGGATTATATGAAACTTATTCATGTTTATATATGTTATATGCAACGAAAATGGTTGATGATTTTGGAGGTGATTAGCTTGAATCGGCCACGGTATATCCATAAACACGATCTATGCTTGTTATGTTACTCATGGTTAAAACAATTCGGCTAGGACATTCGGCCATGGATGGTTGTATTTCTTTGATGTTGTTTTTGATGCCTTAGGGCATTGAGAGTTGATTATAGATGAGGTGAGCTTCTTGATTTAAAAATTTGATGGATGTTAAGCTAATTGGGCAACCAAAGGTTCAATATTTTTGTTATGAGGTCATATGTGCATTCGGCCATGGTCTTTGCTTGAATATGAGAATTGTAATGTGATTTTCCTAAATTGTCTATGAATTTGGTTGTTGATTTCATGGTAATGGTATATTGAATCCATGAGAATTTAGTAAGGTTGCATTCGGCAACTTACTTGAAATTAAAAATCGATGTCTAAGCTTAGGTGATTTCGATGATGATATATGTGTGTATACATAAGTATATTTAGTTGATTCGGCTTTGGTAGTTGCATGAGATTATTAGCCGAATATACTAACATACATATACATGTGAGATTGGATTGTAAATATTTAGCAAGGTGGTTAAACTAGTTAAATTATTGATATAGCTCAAGGAGCTAAAGGAGGTGAATCGAGCAAAGGCAAAGAAAAGGTTATCGAGTAGCCGAGTTGGAACCGTCTTACCCAACACGAGGTAAGTCATTAAGCATGTAGTTGGTATTATTTCAATGGTCATAATGTTGTGTATTGATGCTGAATGGAATGAATAAATGTACATATATATATATGCATGTACGTATGTGATGATGAAATTGTTGAATGAAATAAATGAGGTGAGATGTAATGAGTTGTTGATCTCGGCACTAAATGTGCGGGATAACCATTTATGACCATGAGATTGGTGCTAAGTGCGCGGGATTAAATTGTACAGCACTAAGTGTGCGATTCTACTTTGTTGCACTAAGTGTGCGAAATGAATATGATGCACTAAGTGTGCGAATTGACCATGCGGCACTAAGTGTGCGGGTTTGACTATGTAGCACTAAGTGTGCGATTTGATTACGTGGCACTAAATGTGCGAGTTGATTATATAGCACTGAGTGTGCGGGCTCAATATACATTCGTGAATCATTATGGACACTATGTGTGCGACACTATTGAGCTGATCGCGGACAGCGGATCGGGTAAGTGTCTTGAGGACATGGCTAATATGTGCTATGCGTATACTTGGTGTTGAGCTCGGTAAGTTGAACCTATGTGACAACTATACTTGAAGTCACGTACATAAAAATTTATCGTAGGATGGGTGAAAGGCCGTTTTGTGGTTTGATTGTAACGAAAATAAATTGATTTATGAAAATGCTTCAATGTCCTATTGATGAGTATATGAATTGTGAAGGCATGAATTGATATGAAATTGAATCGGTAGGTTGGTGGAACTATGGTATGGTTCGGTATGGATGGAGTAAATTGTCTCATTCCATTTTATTCCTCTTGTGATAATGTTATTGATGTATAGTAGAGCATTGCTTATGACTTACTGAGTTATAAACTCACCCGGTGTTTCCTTGTCACCCATTATAGGTTGCTTGGACTCATCAATTTTTGCGGGGTCGGGCCGTCAACGAAGTCATCACACCAGATAGCTAGTTTTGGTACTTTCTTCTTAGTGTGCTTAGAAGATCATTTTGGCATGTATAAGCTAGTACGTTGTGTTTGAATTATGGCATGTAAACTTTAAGCCATGCGAAAATGGCACGAATGTTCGATTGAGTTGGATCGAGGGTAGGCATGAAATGGACCTAGTTACTTTCGTAACAGATGCTGGCAGCAGCAGTGTCATGAGATTGAAAAATCACTAAAAATAGTAGGAGTGGAATTAATTGATGAATAAATTATGTAATCGAAGCTCGATGAGTCTGTTTTCATGAGGAAGTAACGAAAAGATCATATGGGCAGTATATTAAGAGATAATCAGATTTTAGTGGGACAGGGCCAGAACGGTTTCTGGATTCCCTGCTCCAACTTTGGAAATTCATTATAAATTAACCAGAGATAATTAGGGGTCGTACCATATATGTGCAGATTCCTCTCTGAGTCTAGTTTCCATAGAAACAAACGGCAACAGTATTGAAGCCCCGTGCAGGGAGATATCCCAGTCGTAATGGGCAAAGGTCAGTGTAGTCGACCCCTGCAACTTGGGGAACTTTGACTAATAAACTGTACTAATTGGCCCAACCAAAAATTCTAGAAAAAAATACATAGATGGGCATATGAGTCTAGTTTCTGGGAAAAATTACGAAACTGATTTTCGAGTTACGAAACTCAAGATATGAATTTTAAAACGACTAGTACACAGATTGGGCAGTGTCTGGAAAATAAATTTTGTAAGAGGGTAAAGCCAGTCAACACCTCGTGTTCGACCCCGATGACGGTTTCGGGTTCGGGGTGTTACATTTTATTGGTATCAGAGCTATGGTTTAGTCGGTTCTAGGACTTCCATAGCACGTATGAGTCTAGCTATACATGCCATAATGTTAATGTTTAAAAGGGTGATGACTTCTGACGGTTGAAATGTTTTTGTCTTGATTAGTAAATGGATCCCGGTGAAGAAAGAACCCTAGCGGATGACGTTGAGAGCGTAGCGGCTGCTCCTGCACAAGGGACGCCGCCTGTTGAACCCCAGTCATCTGCGAATAATCAAGGTGAGGGGGCTAAACAAGCCTTCTTTACCATGATGAATGAGTGGGTCGCGCAATATGCCCGAGCCAACCCGGCTGTCCAACAATTCCCAAATTTGAATAACCCACCCCAAGAGCCTGTAAGGCCGTCAGTCGCTGATCCTGTGAGGCTGAGTAAGCTACCTGTAGACTTGATTAGGAAGCGTGGGGCCGAGGAGTTCAAGGCCATAGTAACTGATGATGCCGAAAGGGCCGAGTTCTGGCTTGATAACACCATTCGGGTGTTCGATGAATTGTCATGCACACCCGATGAATGTCTAAAATGTGCTGTATCTTTGTTGCGAGACTCAGCCTACTATTGGTGGAGGACATTGATTTCCATAGTCCCGAACGAGCGAGTAACTTGGGACTTCTTTCAAACGGAATTTCGGAAGAAATTTATTAGCCAACGGTTCATTGACCAGAAGCGTAAGGAGTTCTTGGAACTCAAGCAAGGCCGTATGACTGTATCTGAATACGAACATGAATTCGTAAGACTTAGTAGGTATGCCCGGGAGTGCGTAGCTGATGAGGTTGCTATGTGCAAAAGATTTGAGGAAGGATTGAACGAAGATTTAAAGCTACTAATGGGTATTCTGGAAATAAAGGAATTCGTAACACTAGTCGAACGAGCCTGCAAGGCGGAGGAACTTGGAAAGGAGAAGAGGAAGGCTGAATTTGAAGCTAGAGATTATCGTAAAAGATCGACGGGTAAAGCTCCGTTCTCAGCTGTGAAGAAGTTCAGGGAGGACATTAGTAAGTCGAGGGCGACTACGGGAATTTCCATCAGGGCAAGACCATCGATGGGCTCCCGAGCTACTTCGGTAGCTAGTGTGGGCAATAATCGGCACGAGAAACCTGAATGTCCCCAATGTGGAAGACGACACCTAGGTGAATGTTGGGGCAAGTCTACTAACAGGGCCTGTTACGGATGCGGTTCGAAGGACCACTTCATTAGAGATTGCACGGAGCTGGATGAGAAGAATAAGATTCAAGGTGCAAGACCTAGTGGAGTGACATCTAGAGGTAGACCACCGAGAATTTTTGGAGGCAGGGGTGGTAGTCAGAGGGGGGCTTCTGATACGGCCGATCGCGCCGAGAACCGTGCTCCTGCTAGAGCATATGCCATTCGCGCACGAGAGGAGGCATCCTCCCCCGACGTCATCACTGGTACCTTCACTCTCTTTGATACTAATGTGATTGCATTGATTGACCCTGGTTCTACTCATTCATATGTATGCGAAACCTTAGCAACCAGTAAGACTCTACCTGTTGAGTCTACTGAGCTCGTAATTCGAGTATCAAACCCTTTGGGTCAATGCGTACTTGTTGATAAAGTGTGTAAGAGATGCCCTCTATTAATCCGAGAATCCTGTTTTCCGGCTGATTTGATGCTTTTGCCGTTCGACGAGTTTGATGTTATTCTTGGTTTGGATTGGTTAACCGCGCATGATGCGGTTGTGAATTGCAAAAGCAAGACTATCGATTTGAGGTGCGCAAATAACGAAATAATCCGAGTTGAGTCTGCGGACTTAAGGGGGTTGCCAGCTGTAATATCAGCAATGTTGGCCCAGAAATATGTAAGGAAAGGGTGCGAAGCATACCTCGCGTATGTACTTGATGACAAGGAGTTAGAAAAGAAACCCGAATCGGTGCCGGTGGTTTGTGAATACCCGGATGTTTTTCCTGAAGAGTTACCGGGTTTGCCACCTGTTCGGGAAGTAGAGTTTGGAATTGAGCTTGTACCTGGAACTACGCCAATTTCGATCGCTCCGTATCGTATGGCACTAACTGAGTTAAAAGAGTTGAAAGCTCAGTTGCAAGAATTGACGGATAGAGGTTTCGCTCGACCGAGTTTCTCGCCTTGGGGTGCACCAGTATTGTTCGTGAAAAAGAAGGACGGAACCATGAGGTTGTGCATTGACTATCGTCAACTGAATAAAGTGACGATAAAGAATAAGTATCCGTTACCGCGTATAGATGATCTGTTCGATCAATTAAAGGGAGCATCGGTGTTTTCAAAGATAGATTTGAGATCGGGTTATTATCAGTTACGGATTCGAGATTCGGACGTACCCAAAACTGCTTTCAGAACGAGGTACGGTCACTATGAGTTCTTAGTGATGCCGTTTGGGCTCACTAATGCCCCTGCGGTGTTTATGGATTTGATGAATCGGATCTTTAGGCCGTACTTGGATCGGTTCGTAGTTGTGTTTATTGATGACATCTTGGTCTATTCAAGAGATGAGGCCGAACATGCTGAGCATCTGAGGCTAGTGATGCAAATTTTGCGGGATAAGCAGTTATATGCTAAGTTCAGTAAGTGTGAGTTCTGGCTAAGAGAGGTTAGCTTCTTGGGTCATGTGGTATCCGCATCGGGTATTCGGGTTGACCCGAGCAAAATTTCAGCCATACTTAACTGGAAGCCTCCGAGAAACGTTACCGAAGTCCGGAGCTTTCTAGGGCTCGCCGGTTATTACCGACGATTTGTCAAAGGTTTCTCGATGATAGCCACACCAATGACGAAGCTACTTCAGAAGGATGTTAAGTTCGAATGGACGGAGAAATGTCAGAAAAGCTTCGATCAACTGAAAACTCATCTGACTAAAGCTCCAATTTTGGTGCAACCCGAATCGGGTAAAGAGTTTGTCGTTTATAGTGACGCATCCCTACTCGGGTTGGGTTGTGTATTGATGCAAGAAGGTCGAGTTGTGGCCTATGCGTCGAGACAATTGAAGCCACACGAGAGAAATTATCCGACCCATGATCTCGAACTAGCCGCCATTGTGTTTGCATTGAAAATATGGCGACATTATTTGTTTGGTGAGAAGTGCCATGTGTTTTCGGATCACAAAAGTCTCAAATATTTGATGACTCAACGGGACTTGAATCTGCGACAAAGACGTTGGCTTGAATTGTTGAAGGATTATGAGCTTGTCATTGATTACCACCCGGGAAAGGCTAATGTGGTTGCGGACGCCTTAAGCCGGAAATCACTGTTTGCTTTGCGAGCGATGAATGTACACTTGTCTGTTCTACCTGACAATGTGTTAGTAGCTGAATTAAAAGCCAAACCATTATTGACTCATCAAATTCATGAAGCTCAGAAAGTCGATGATGAATTAGTTGCAAAACGAGCTGAGTGTGTTCCAAACAAGGAATCGGAGTTTCAGATTGATGATGATGGTTGTTTGAGGTTTAGAAGTCGTTTGTGCGTTCCAAGGAATTCGGAACTCATTCCGATGATCCTGAACGAAGCCCATTGTAGCCGAATGTCAATTCACCCGGGGAGCACGAAAATGTACAACGACTTGAAACGTCGATTTTGGTGGCATGGTATGAAGCGAGACATCTCCGACTTTGTTTCGAGATGTTTAATATGTCAGCAAGTGAAAGCGGAACATCAAGTGCCTTCAGGGTTACTTCAGCCGATCATGATACCCGAGTGGAAATGGGACCGAGTCACAATGGACTTTGTGTCCGGACTGCCATTGTCCGCAAGTAAGAAGGATGCGATTTGGGTTGTTGTTGATAGGCTGACTAAGTCGGCTCACTTTATCCCCGTGCGTACGGATTTCTCATTGGATAAACTAGCCGAGTTGTATGTTTCTCAGATTGTGAGATTACATGGAGTACCTATTTCTATCGTGTCGGATAGAGATCCGAGATTCACCTCGCGATTTTGGAAGAAATTGCAAGAAGCTTTGGGTACCCAGCTGCATTTTAGCACCGCTTTTCATCCCCAAACCGATGGTCAATCCGAGCGGATAATTCAGATACTCGAGGATATGCTGAGATGCTGCATCCTTGAGTTTAGTGGTTCATGGGAACGGTATGTACCTTTGATTGAATTCGCTTACAACAATAGTTTTCAATCAAGTATTAAGATGGCACCTTACGAGGCTTTGTACGGTCGTAAATGCCGTACACCATTGTTTTGGACCGAGCTTGGTGAAAGTAAAATTTTCGGAGTTGATTTGATTAAAGATGCTGAACAGAAAGTAAAAGTAATCCGTGAAAGTTTGAAGGCAGCCACAGATCGTCAGAAATCGTATGCGGATCTGAAACGGAAGGACATTGAATATCAGGTGGGAGATAAAGTGTTCCTTAAAGTTTCACCTTGGAAAAAGGTACTTAGGTTTGGCCGTAAGGGCAAGTTGAGCCCGAGATTCATTGGGCCGTACGAAATCTCCGAACGAGTGGGGCCAGTTGCGTATAGATTGATTTTGCCCCCTGAGCTTGAAAAGATTCACGATGTCTTTCATGTTTCGATGCTTCGACGCTATCGATCTGATCCGTCACATATAATTAGCCCATCAGAGGTTGAAATTCAAGCCGATATGAGTTATGAAGAAGAACCGATACGTATCCTAGCTCGTGAGGTGAAAGAGTTGCGAAACAAAAGGGTTCCGTTGGTTAAGGTGTTGTGGCTCAAACACGGGATCGAGGAAGCAACCTGGGAACCCGAGAGCTCGATGAAGGAACGATATCCAAACCTATTTACTGGTAAGATTTTCGAGGACGAAAATTTCTTAAGTGAGGGAGAGTTGTGACAGCCCAAAATTGACCCTAGCCGGGAAGTGGTTTCGGGACCGCTAAACCGAGTCACCGAAAGGTTTGAATGTGATGTTTATTGTCTAGAATATGTAATCATGAATGTGTAAAAATTTCAAGCTTCGATTTAGTCGATTGCATGTGAATTTAGTCAATAGGACTTATATGAGAAAATTTTAAAATGTGATAGGTCAATGCATGAGGACCTATTAGTGCATGTGGAAGAAAAAGGGGACTTGCATGTCAAATTCCCCCTCCCTAATATGTAGTGGCCGGCCATGCTATAGGTGGAAACATGTCTCCAACATGTTATGCTAGTGATGCATGTTAAGAATAATAAAATAATAAGCATGGTGATTAAATAATGAAAGAAGGGTGATGGAGAAAAAAAAAAAAGTACATGGTCTCACCCCCCCCTTGTTGCCGTGAATGGAAGAAAGAAAACAAAAAAAAAAAAAGAGTTCATTCTTGAACATCCTTGGCCGAATAGAGGAAAGAAAGGAAGGGGAAAAAGGCTTGAGAAAAATCGGCTATGGTGGTGGTTAGACTAAGGTATGTTTGATGTTGTCTTTGAGATGCATGCATGTTTTAAATAGCCCATGTTTAAACTTTGAATCTTGTTGATAACATGAGCAATCGGTCATGAGAAAGTGTTCAAGGAAAAGGTTGTTGATGAAAGAAATTAATGTGTTAAGGGATTATATGAAACTTATTCATGTTTATATATGTTATATGCAACGAAAATGGTTGATGATTTTGGAGGTGATTAGCTTGAATCGGCCACGGTATATCCATAAACACGATCTATGCTTGTTATGTTACTCATGGTTAAAACAATTCGGCTAGGACATTCGGCCATGGATGGTTGTATTTCTTTGATGTTGTTTTTGATGCCTTAGGGCATTGAGAGTTGATTATAGATGAGGTGAGCTTCTTGATTTAAAAATTTGATGGATGTTAAGCTAATTGGGCAACCAAAGGTTCAATATTTTTGTTATGAGGTCATATGTGCATTCGGCCATGGTCTTTGCTTGAATATGAGAATTGTAATGTGATTTTCCTAAATTGTCTATGAATTTGGTTGTTGATTTCATGGTAATGGTATATTGAATCCATGAGAATTTAGTAAGGTTGCATTCGGCAACTTACTTGAAATTAAAAATCGATGTCTAAGCTTAGGTGATTTCGATGATGATATATGTGTGTATACATAAGTATATTTAGTTGATTCGGCTTTGGTAGTTGCATGAGATTATTAGCCGAATATACTAACATACATATACATGTGAGATTGGATTGTAAATATTTAGCAAGGTGGTTAAACTAGTTAAATTATTGATATAGCTCAAGGAGCTAAAGGAGGTGAATCGAGCAAAGGCAAAGAAAAGGTTATCGAGTAGCCGAGTTGGAACCGTCTTACCCAACACGAGGTAAGTCATTAAGCATGTAGTTGGTATTATTTCAATGGTCATAATGTTGTGTATTGATGCTGAATGGAATGAATAAATGTACATATATATATATGCATGTACGTATGTGATGATGAAATTGTTGAATGAAATAAATGAGGTGAGATGTAATGAGTTGTTGATCTCGGCACTAAATGTGCGGGATAACCATTTATGACCATGAGATTGGTGCTAAGTGCGCGGGATTAAATTGTACAGCACTAAGTGTGCGATTCTACTTTGTTGCACTAAGTGTGCGAAATGAATATGATGCACTAAGTGTGCGAATTGACCATGCGGCACTAAGTGTGCGGGTTTGACTATGTAGCACTAAGTGTGCGATTTGATTACGTGGCACTAAATGTGCGAGTTGATTATATAGCACTGAGTGTGCGGGCTCAATATACATTCGTGAATCATTATGGACACTATGTGTGCGACACTATTGAGCTGATCGCGGACAGCGGATCGGGTAAGTGTCTTGAGGACATGGCTAATATGTGCTATGCGTATACTTGGTGTTGAGCTCGGTAAGTTGAACCTATGTGACAACTATACTTGAAGTCACGTACATAAAAATTTATCGTAGGATGGGTGAAAGGCCGTTTTGTGGTTTGATTGTAACGAAAATAAATTGATTTATGAAAATGCTTCAATGTCCTATTGATGAGTATATGAATTGTGAAGGCATGAATTGATATGAAATTGAATCGGTAGGTTGGTGGAACTATGGTATGGTTCGGTATGGATGGAGTAAATTGTCTCATTCCATTTTATTCCTCTTGTGATAATGTTATTGATGTATAGTAGAGCATTGCTTATGACTTACTGAGTTATAAACTCACCCGGTGTTTCCTTGTCACCCATTATAGGTTGCTTGGACTCATCAATTTTTGCGGGGTCGGGCCGTCAACGAAGTCATCACACCAGATAGCTAGTTTTGGTACTTTCTTCTTAGTGTGCTTAGAAGATCATTTTGGCATGTATAAGCTAGTACGTTGTGTTTGAATTATGGCATGTAAACTTTAAGCCATGCGAAAATGGCACGAATGTTCGATTGAGTTGGATCGAGGGTAGGCATGAAATGGACCTAGTTACTTTCGTAACAGATGCTGGCAGCAGCAGTGTCATGAGATTGAAAAATCACTAAAAATAGTAGGAGTGGAATTAATTGATGAATAAATTATGTAATCGAAGCTCGATGAGTCTGTTTTCATGAGGAAGTAACGAAAAGATCATATGGGCAGTATATTAAGAGATAATCAGATTTTAGTGGGACAGGGCCAGAACGGTTTCTGGATTCCCTGCTCCAACTTTGGAAATTCATTATAAATTAACCAGAGATAATTAGGGGTCGTACCATATATGTGCAGATTCCTCTCTGAGTCTAGTTTCCATAGAAACAAACGGCAACAGTATTGAAGCCCCGTGCAGGGAGATATCCCAGTCGTAATGGGCAAAGGTCAGTGTAGTCGACCCCTGCAACTTGGGGAACTTTGACTAATAAACTGTACTAATTGGCCCAACTAAAAATTCTAGAAAAAAATACATAGATGGGCATATGAGTCTAGTTTCTGGGAAAAATTACGAAACTGATTTTCGAGTTACGAAACTCAAGATATGAATTTTAAAACGACTAGTACACAGATTGGGCAGTGTCTGGAAAATAAATTTTGTAAGAGGGTAAAGCCAGTCAACACCTCGTGTTCGACCCCGATGACGGTTTCGGGTTCGGGGTGTTACAAGGTCTATAAGCCAAAGTCTAGGTTCCTTTAAATGTAAAACCAAAATAAATTATAAGAGCCAAGATTTGAACCCAGGCTCCCTTGCAACCTTAATGACACCACAACCACTAGACAACATGCTTCCTTGTGTCATTTACTTAACACAATAATTTAAAAGGCCATCATCCAAGCATCCAGGGTTTTATTCACTTAAAACCAAAATTTTAGCTAAAGCCCAAGTTTGAACCCAATACTGTTCCAACTCCTCTCAACCACTTAAGCAGACATTTAATTGTGTCATTTCCTTGCACAATTAAATACTTATATACAACCTCCTTACGGACCCATACTAAGGCCCAATACTTCTAGGCCCAAATTCGGGGTGTTACACCATCTTTTCTTTTCCTTTTCATTTTACTTTTTCTCTATTGTTTTCTCCCCCACCTTGCTGTCGAATTTTGGTTCTTGTTACACCACTCTTTCTTTCATTCTCTTTATTCGTATAGTCTTCCAGTGCAACTTTGAGTCTTGCACGCACGGTAAGTTCAATTTCAGTTAACCTATAGTTGTGTTTTGATCAAGTATTAAAGAAAGTGTTCATTTGATGTTAGATGTTAACCGAGAGGTTGACCAAAGGTCTTCAATGTTTTGAGTATATAGGATCTCTATTGATCGACTGAAGGTAAAAGATTTTTGTGATTATAATTGGTTTTACCCCATCAAATTTTGGGTAATTATCTGTTAAAGGTGACTAACTAGAGGGTTAATCTCTGTCTGAAAGTAAGGAATTTTGGGTGAAACTGGGCTGTTATAACACCATTTTGGTTGTTGGATCGTTGAAGTGTTTAGGGTAAGTGAAATTTGAATAATTGTTATTGTTGCCAGTTTCACTACAGCATTTCGATCATGAATAAACCTTAACTAAACTCTAGCTTGACATTTTTAGGGTGGTGTTATCATAAAAGAATATTTCAGGTGCATAATAACACTGCCGCTAATCGTAAATCAGCAAAAGTCAAAATAAGTGACCGTTAATGCTTCACGAGTGTGTGCCCTCTGGTATGGTAGTTCGAATGCCTAAACATGGGCGTATGAACGTTGAGGCCATCCATGAGCAATTTCATGGGTCAAGGCCGTTTTGGGCCATTTTAGACCGAAATGGGCCGTGTAGGCCCCACAGGCACGTGTGCCCCACACGGGTAAACCACACAGATGTGTAGAGAACGTTGGGCCAGGTTCTGTAATCTACAAGGCCAAGGCCATTCCTGGGCTATGTGGGCCACGCACATGGCCCGCATTATTGGCCTTGGGCCCATTTTTAATTTTTGACTGTTAAGGTTGCACGGGTTGCCTGAGATGACTGTGGACCTACTGTTGTGTCGGTAAGTATACCTAGATCCCATATTGATAAAATGACTATTTTTCCCTTATGTGGTAAAATGACTATTTTTCCCTTATATGGTAAAATGACTATTTTGCCCTTATATGGTAAGATGATTGTTTTGCCCTTATGTGATATATGAATATATGTGCATGCATGACTATATTTTAGCATCTTATTTAAACTGTAATGGATACATGTATGATTCTATGATATGACATGACACGACTGTATGATGCATTGCATGGGGATGGGTTTATATTGATCGGAGGAAGTGTACTAACAGGATTCGAGCCTAAATTACTGGCAGCCCAGCTGCATATTTCTACTTAGTGTCACAACCGATGCTAATTCTGGAGTGTAGGGATGGGTGGGTTGATTATATCCCCACATGGAGTGTAGGGTTGGCTGGAGATGGAGTGCAGAGGCTGGATGGGTAGGACTTGTATGCTGTTACTGCACTGATTATTGTTACTGTAATGGGCCAAGGCCCAAGCACATGACTGTTTCTGTTTTGAGATGGGCTAAAACCCAAACTGATATTGTCACTATTACTAAAAAGGCTTAGGCCCAGACTGTGCTTGTTTTTTTGACCGTTTGCTTATATGGGATTACAAACTGAGTTTTTGTAAGCTCACCCACCTGTTCATCTGTACAGGTAATCCCCAGGCTTAGGCTATTCGGTGCTGCGAGGGACTCTAAGGTGGCCACACAATCGCGCGTAATTCTGTATTTAATTCTTAAATTATAAGTAATTTTATTTTGGGGATGTTTTTATTGTAATAAGGCCTCTTTGGATTTTATTTTTAATTGGGGATTTTTATTTTCGTTGGTTTATAACTACTAGTGATAGGAAAACTCGAGTTTTCAAAAGAAACAATGTTTTTACAAAGTAAATGCAAGTACACAACTGTTTTTAAAAACTTCTGCTACAAAATGATATTTTTGGAAATGAATAACGATTTTAAAGTAAATAATTTTTGGTTAGTGACACAAGTTTTGAAATGAATGACATAACTCGGAAACATACAAAGAAGTTAAATATATAGTAACAGTTTTCGTGGATATAACACTTTATGAAAAACACCCAATGTGACATCGCCAGATTCGGCCATAATGTCTAGACCGGGTTTAGGGTGTTACAATTTTCATCATAACAACAACAAAAATTAAAGATATAGGGAACAAGAATCAAATCTGATGTTTTTTCATGGCTTGACTAGCTTGCTCCGTTCTTCGTTCCCTGTTGTCCTTGTTGATCAAAGTTGCTACGAACACTTCAATGTTGCTCCAAATTGAGGTGTGTTGAATGATTAGCCAGATGGGGTTTTTATAGCTAAAGATGGCTGCTAAAATTAGCTAAAAATAGCAAGCAAAGGGCCATCCCTTGGCCGGCCACACATGTGGCAAGGTTGATGATTTCAACTTTGCTAAATTTGGCTTGGGGCATATCTACAAAGCCACCAATTGTGGAGGGGTTTGAATGCAACTTGAACATGTCTTCGAGGGCCTTTTTGCAAGCTTAAATCATCAGCTAATAAGATGATTTGGGTCAACTCTTGGGACATTTTTTGGCTGTCCATTTCTTGGGCAGTTCGGTTCACTCGGTTTGGTTCACTCGATTCAGTTCAACTGGACCACTTTTTCATAATTAATCAAGAATAAGTTATTAACCCAAATTAAATTCGATATAAATTAAAATTAATTATACTATGAATTAATACATATAATTTTTGACCGTCTTAAGCTAAAATTTAGTTCGCCTCGATACTTCAAATTGCTTCTCGGGTTTGTGCTTCTAATAGTGTTTGCCGAGCCATTTTTCGCCCTTTGTGCAAATCTGTCGAAAATAACCAAAATTCATCAAAAATAATTATAAACTTAACTAAAATTCAACATGTTCATATTTTAATTGCACTTTAATTATTTTATAAAAATTAATTATTTTTTGACAAGAATTTTATCGAAACTGTATGATTTTAAGTTAAAAATGGATTGTAAAAATGTGTAAAATTTCGTGTTTCCAGCATACAGTACCGCCTAGTGAATACGATTCACAACTACTTTCCAGAGTTAATATTTATGGAAGTTGATATTCTTTTGGAAAGAATATAAAATTTTAATATTTTCCGTGATTAAGAGAATATAAAATTTTAATATTATCCGTGATTTTCTCTAAAAGTATAAGGAAATTATGTTTTATTATAAGTGATTAATAAAAGGAACAAGATCCCTAATGATATGGTAGGTAGTAAGAAAAATTGAGAAAGTCTAGCAACAATTTTTGGAATTCTTTTTGAAAAAGGTTTTAAGAGTTTTTGTTGTTCGTGCTTATCGAGGTGGACTACATAGAGGCCAAGACAATTATGTTGTGGCTTGGAATCAACACCCCGAAAGAAATCAGATTGCTAAAGGTATATTTCCAATATTGTTTCAACCTGGTTCATTCCTCGTACATGGAGCCTTGGTTGGTGACTGTCAGAATAAATTTTTTGCTGCGCCATAGGCCATATCGGTGATCCAACATTGTCAAATCTAAAAGTCTTAATCACTTGATCGAATCTTTGATTCCATGAGCGGTACGCTTGTTTAAGTCCATATATGAATCTAAGTAGTTTGCAAACTTTATACTCATTTCCTTTAGCTATATATCCAGTGGGTTGCATCATGTAGATTCTCTCTTCAATGTAGTCATTCAAAAACATTGCCTTAACATCCATTTGTCAGATCTTGTAATCAAGAGTCACCGTAATGGATAATAATATACAGATTGACTTGAGCATGACAACCAAAAAAAAGGTTTCTTTGTAATTAATGTCTTATTTCTAAGTATAACCTTTTTATACAAATCTGGCCGTATAAGTTTCCACTTTTCCATCTCTATTTCTTTTCCTCTTGTAGGGCCACTTACACCTTATGCGTTTTATACCTTCTAGTAAGTCTACAAGTTCTCAAACTAAGTTCGAATACATAGATGCCATCTCAACTTTCATAGCTACTTCCCAGAGCTTGGAATCAACACTCTAACTTGCTTCATCATATGTGAATGGATCATCATCTTCCCATTTGGTAGACTCAATGTTAAAAACACTTCTGCCAGATTAGATGAATTCAGGCCTACGAGAGACCTTTCCAGTGTGACGAAGTTTCCTATGCTACAAATGGTTTGTAGGTCTAGTATTAGGACCTGGTTCTGGAACCATTTAAGTAAGGCTTTTTTGTATTTCCTGAAAGCTCCTCGAGTACCTCTTTACTTCAAGGCTTGAAGTCATTCATGTAACTTTCTTCAAGTAAAGTAACATAAGTTGAGATTATAGTAATTTTCCTTTTCTAGTTATAAAACAAACCACCATTCGTTCCATTTGGATATCTTACAAACATGCACAATTCTATCCATGAGTCCAACTTCCTTACATCTTTATCCAATACGTGGGTCGGGCATCCCCAAATCCTAAAATGATTAACATTTGGCTTCCTACCATGCCACAATTTGTATGGGGTTTTTTATGTTGCCTTAGTTGGGACATCATTCTGAATATAGCAAGTCATTTGAATATCATATCCCCAAAAAGAAATTGGTAGCTTAAAATAACTTAACATTGAACATACCATGTCTAACAACGTTCAATTTCTTACATACCATGTCTAACAACATTCGATTTCTTCTCTCTACCACACTATTCTGTTGTGGAGTGCCCAACGTGGTTAATTGGGATAGAATCTCATTCTTTATGAGGTACCCTAAGAACTCATCAGATAAATATTCCCTACCTCGATCAGTCTGAAATGTCTTTATGGGTAAACCTAGTTGCTTCTCCACTTTTGCACCAAAATCTTTGAATTCATCAAATGTTTCATGTAACAGATTAGGGTTACAAAGTATTACAATGAGATATTAAACCTTTAGTATTACATAGAAACAATATTCAAGAATAATTATAAACGAAAAAAAAACATTCAATTTATAATTAACATACACTTATGGGCCTTAAATCAGGTTTATGAGGTCCTAAAATTTGTTTGGGAGTATTCTAGGATCAATTTGAAACAAAATAGACAAATTAGGAAAATTTTGAAAACAGCAGTCACACGGCCATGTGACAGAGCCCAGACCGTGTGGCTCAGAACATGGCCATATATGCAGACTGTGTAACTTATTGTGCCTGTGTAACATAAGAACACACAACTGTGTGACCAAACTGTGTAACTAACTGTGACCGTGTAACTCAAGGTCACACGGTCTTATTTCCAAGCCGTGTAACTCTTTGTGCTCGTGTGGACCAACCTGCACTAAAAACAAATAAGATACATGGCCATGTGGATAGGCCATGTGTGAAACACGGTCGTGTGACAGCTCGTGTCTTAGGTTGTGTACACCAACATTTACTTTCAAAACAAGGCTTATTTTACACCTATCTTGGGTATCAAGCCAAGCCTAAAACCAACCTTTAAACATCATCAAAAACACCGTCAAGCAAGTCAAAACATGCCAATACCATACAACCTAAGTTGTCCTCATTGACACCACAATTCAACCACAACCAAATCATACGTTCATCTTATCCAACTATTACGAACCATGAATTTTAATTACCATATCATACCATGCATAGTGACTTAAATCATTCACTTCCAAAAGAGCCAAACCAAGGTAATTTATAGCATATTCTTCCAAGGGAAATCATTTTCATTCATACACATTCATACATATATGTCATCAACTATATTTATAAGTATTTACAACTAATACAAACATATCCATATTCAAATACCCAACATCCTATAAACACAACTTTCTCAAAAACTAACTAATACACAAAATGACTATTTCTAAGACTTATAATGGCCTAGGTATATGCTAAGACATAAAAATAATACATCACTAATGTTGAGTTCGGGATTAATGCCGCATGCTGAGTCAAGAATCAAAAATAGATACCAAACCCACGCGTAGAGGAATAATCAAATACCAAATAAATTTCATTAAAATCCAAGAGCTAAACATATACTATATTACAAGGAATATATTTAACCATTTTCAACTCATTTTATTATATAACTATTTAGTCAAATTCATTCATTAGATCGATTTTAAGTTGCAATAGTCCGATTTTGGCTAAATCAGAATAGTGGTTTCAGAACCACAAATCCAATTTCAAAAAATTATTTTAATATTATTTTCAGTATTTATAGCATGTTATTTGATATGTGTGAAAATTTCGTGAGCTAAATCGCATAAAATGCAAAAGTGTTGTTCTATTAGTTAAAAGTGTCAAATAGCTTTGGCTTTTAATTATGGTGGCCTTAAATGGTAATTAAGCCATTTGAAAGGTAAGTGGACATTAATGGACATTTATAAATGAATTTTAATGTTATATACTTAAGGGTAATATAGTAAATTAGTTATAAAATATGATAAAATACTAAAAACAAAAGAAAAAGCTTTCATATTCTTCAATGGTTCACCGAAAATAAGAAAGGGAGACTCCATTTTCAGTGTTTTAAGGTTCGGCCAACTCCTAGCTTATTTGGTAAGTTTTTTTAGCTCGATTTTTGATGATTTTTATGTTTTTGAGATCATTGCTTCGTATTCTAGCTAGCTCGTACCTTAGATTTCAAAATTGTTAAAGATTTAACATGTTGCCATTGTTGAATAATTATTAATTTGATGGTTGATGATGGATTTTGAATAGTTGTTGATAGTTAAACTAGTTTTGTAAAGTGATTTTTGACAAAAATGTCAAAAAGGGATTAAATTGTGAAATGTGCAAATTGTGTGGTTGAAATGTGAAATAAATGAAAGTTTTGGGCTGCTAGGGACCTATATATAATTTGGCCAAGCATGGGTTTTGTTGAATTGTGAGAATTTTTTATATTTGTGAAATGGGGAATAAATTGATTAAATGCGAAAGTTTAGAGGCTAATGTGTAAAAATGCCCAAATGTGTATTTTTGGATTAATTGAATGAGCAGATGAATAAATAAGTTAATTTTGAATTCATATAGATCAAGAAAGAAAGAATTCAGATTTATATCAGGGGGAAAGCAAGGTTATCGAGTAGTCGACCCGATCCGTCAATTTCGATTATGAGTTAAGTTTGCATGTGATGATTTCATTATAAATGTATGTTAATGTAACAACCCGATTTTGGGCCTAGTCGGAACAGTGGTTTCAAGACCACAAATTTGATGTAAGAAAATTTATTTTTATTATATTTTTATGTTCTATGGTTTTACGAAATTATTCTGTAAAATTTCGTTTGAAAATTTCGACATTTGGGCACTCAATTAGTAAAAAGGGCTAAATTGTAAAAAGTGTTAAAAGTTGAGTTCTACATGTTAGAAGTGTCCAATTGTTATGATTTTTTAAATTGAAGGTCCTTAATTAGACCATTGGTTAATTTGTTGGACAAAAATAGACATGGAATAGGTGAAATGGAATATTTTTAAGTTAGGGGCATTTTGGTAATCTAGTAATTAAAAGAATTAAAAATGGAAAATAAGTCACAATTTCCCATCTTCTTCCCCCATTCAGCTGAATATTGAAGGGAAGCCATGGCTAGGGTTTGGCCAAGCTTTCCAAGCTCCATAGTAGGTGCATCCTAGCCCCATTTTTAATGTTCTTTACATTTTTGAAGTCCTCGTAACCCGACTTACCTATTTCTACCATTATTTTGAGCTAGATTTCATGTTTAAAAATTGACCCATGTGTGACATGCTTGAATTTTGATGTTTAATGGTAGATTATGCATGTTTATGGTTAGAGGAACGACTTTTACTAAGTGATTTTCGGTGAAAACGTATAAAATGACCATTTTGTAAAATGTTATAAATGTGTAGTAAAAGTGTGTTTTAATGAGAAATGTAGGTTTCTATAGTTATGAAAATGGTTCGGCTAGGCTTAAAGAGTGGGGAAATTGAATAAAAATCATTTTACCAGCCTAGGGGAAAAAGTGTAAATATGACAAAGTTTAGGGGAAAAGCGTAAATTTTCCATAATGTGATTTTTGGATCACATTGAATAATGTGACTAATAAATAAGTTAAATGTGATGTTTTAGATCAAAAAAATGAGGCTTGGACCAAGAACGAGGAAAAAAGCACATTTGACAGTTAGGTCTTTTTCACTATTTTTGGTGTCAAGGTAAGTTTGTATGAAAATAATACAACATGTTGTTCTTATTATATGTCTAATGTTTAAATATTGCATGAAATGTATACATATATATATTTGTCTTTATGAAATGGATTCACGATGACTCGATGACATGCGACAAAGTTTTAAGATAAGGTCTCATGCAAGACCATGTCTGGGACATGGCATCGGCATCGATATGAGACCCCGTATAAGACCATATTTGGGATATGGCATCGGCATTGAGACGAGGTCCCATATAAGACCATGTCTGGGACATGGCATCGGCACCGATACGAGATCCAATGTAAGACCATGTCTGGGACATGGCATTGGCATCGATATATGAGATCCCATGTAAGACCATGTCTAGGACATGGCATTGGCATCGATATGTGTGATCCCATGTGACACCATATCTGGGATATGGCATTGGCACTTACTATGTGTACGAATTTCCCCGAGTATCCTTTAGTATTCCAAGTGGTTCAACGGGTAATTCAAAGATTATATCAAAGTTGTTATAAGGAATGATTATGTCATGAAGTAGTACAGGTATGTACACAAAACTCATGAGAAATGATTCGGTTTAAGATGCACCTTTGGTGAGGATGCAAATAAGTGAGTCATGTTTATGAGAATGATTTTGTGATGATCTTGTGGTTATGGGTCTATATTCATGAGGTATAAATATATGGTAAATTTTATTGATGATCATGTGTGAAGCTTTTAAGCTAAATCGAATTGAGATACTATGTGTTTATTCCTTTAATTTTGGTGTATAATGAATAACGAAAAGAGGAAAAGATCGGTGTAAATGCCTATTAAAAATGGTTTTGAATGTATAGATACATAAGAGTTTTTGGACATTTGAATGATGTTAAGCTATATGTTGGAAATGTGAATGTACAAAATTAATGTGTACTAAAACAGTCATGGACAACAGCAGCAGTCAGAATTTGAAAATCCATTAAAAATTGTGGAAATTGAATTAGAAAGTAAATAAAATATTAAATTAAAGCTTATTGAGCCTAGTTTCACATAGAAGAAACGGTGTAAGCAAAAGGAATTCATATTATGACATAATTGAATTGCTGTGAGACAAGATCAGAATGATTTCGATTTCCCCTGTTCTGACTTTGGAAAATCATTAAAAATTGTACAAAACTAATTATGGGTTATAATTTATATACTTAGAATCCTTAATGAGTATATTTTCAAAAAAAAAACAAATGGGAACATCTTCAAAATCCCATATGAGGAGATAATTAATTTTTAGTGAAGAGGGGTCGAAACTGTCAGATAGCGGAACAAGGGTGACTTTGAAGAATAAACTGTACTTATTGGCTAAACCAAAAATTCTGAAATTTTTATGGTAAGAATAAATGCAAGTATAGTTTCTGGAAAAATTAGAGGATCTTAATTTGGAGTTCCATAGCTCCAATTATAAATAATTTGGTGACTATGACTCGAGAAAATAGCTTAACATGAACATAAGTAAGCATGTTAATAAATTTCTCATTATTTTCATACGGACTTACTAAGCTATATAGCTTACCCCCTCTTTTTCCTATGACCTATAGGGTCACTAAGCTGGCTCAAGTTGGAGATGCTATCACACTATCAAATTATTGTAACACCCCACACCCGTGCCCTAAGTCGGGACGGAATACGAAGCGTTACTAAACTTAAACAAATGCATTCAACATTTTTGAGTCACCAAGACTTGATCAAATTCAAAACTTATTCAAACATTGTCTAAACTCCTTAATATGGGCCTATGAGGCCTCAAACATTCATTGGAAGCCATTCGGAACCAACTCGGGTCCTTAAGCCGACTTAATAAAGATGACCCTTGAAATAGGGCACACGCCTGTATGGAAAGACAACACGCCCGTGTGGCTATTATGAAATGGCCGTGCTGATGGCCCGTGTGGTTCACACGGCTTAAGCACAAGGGGAAATGCCCATGTCCCAAGCCCATGTGAATTAAATTCTAAATTTGAACCTACAGGGGTTTTCACACGGCCTGACACATGCCCGTGTCTATAGACTATGTCCTTCACACGGCCACGACACGCCCATGTCCTAGCCCATGTCTAATAACCTTGACATTTTTTTTCTGATGCCAGTAGTCCTTAAAGGTCACGCGGCCAAGGCACATGCCCAGGCTGAGACACACGGTCGTGCCCTTAACACGGCTGAGACACATAGTCGTGTCTCTGGCCGTGAGTTTACTACCATGCATACTGACTTGTGAAATTTATGTGCAGGGGACACACGACCATGTAACACGCCCATGGGGCTGACCGTGTGTCACACATGGCCTAGACACACACCTGTGTGCCTACCCTTGTAGATAATATAAGGCTATTTACCAAGCCCTATGCCACCCTGAAACAAAATTTATTACCAACCAACATATCAAAGTTTAACTTAATATGATTTCTCAACCAACAATCGTAGCTAAAGCCTATATACATTTCATATATTCAACCATGCCAATAATTTTACATTCATGAAAGACTATCTTGCATTCATATAATGAATTTCAAAATTAATCATTTTCATGACCTTATACAAAATGAGTCAAATACTAAAACAAGTGAACATATTTGGCCCCAAAACAATGTGACACCAAAACAAATTCAAGAGTTCCTAGACATGCCATATTCAAAATGATAAAACTAACTATACCAAGTGCTCCGAGGATAGTCTGACTGGCTTCCCCGATGTAGTCAATGATTCTTAAATTACTTTGGCAGCACTATAAGAAAAAGGAAAGGAAAGAGGGTAAGCATGGGAGCTTAGTAAGTACATATATGCAAATAAGTGTGATTAGAAACACATTTGTCAGACAATGGCTTGTCATACTTAAATGATGTATCATTTTAAGCTCACTATATTACCCTTCACTTCTTTTATACATACTTACTACATCTCATCACATACTAAGGTCCTATTCGAGAGTTTAGAATACATACCTGTAATTACCCTTAAAATACTCAATTTCATTCTCTCTACTGACATACCTCATTGGAAGTATCACCAACCCATTCATCGAGTTACCTATTGAACACTCGGAAATACCAATGGATACATGGATAGTTTACTCCTAAGAGCTATACAAGTAGCCAAGGCTACCTCATACTTTGTAATACTTGCATAATTGAGCAACTCACGGGTCTTTTTACCAAGTCAGTACCCAGACCCCATAGCTCTGTCATGTAATGCCAGCTCTTTGAGCTACTTACGGGTCTGAACACAGAGTCAGTACTCAGACCCACATTACATATTTCACTTATCTCATGAACTCAGACTCAACTCATAAGTTTAGACCACTCAATTTCTCATGACTCACATTTTGTATCCTATATTATTTTTGGGGTTCAACTGGATTTCGTATCTAACTTGATGTTGTCGCACTTGTTCATAATGTAAGTTACTCTTATATCACATTATTTATGCTTTCATGGTATTGAGTAAGATTATGATACCCAATAAAAATAAAACATTTAAAAGTAAGCTACAATGACACATTATTTACATAGGAACTTACCTCGGTGCAAAATGATGAGAACAAGCTTAATCCTCATAAACTTTGTTCTTCCCCCGATCAAGACCCGAATCACATTTCTCTTGATCTAAAATGTCAAAAATTAGCTTATTTAATACATAAATCATTTAATTCAACTTAAGACTCGTACTTTGGTAAAATGATCGTTTTGCCCCTAGATTTCCACAAAATGTCCATTTTACCCTTAGACCCAAAAATCAAGTTTTATCACATTTTCTCATTAACCATGCCTATCCAAATACTTTTAATACTAGGAGAAGCCCAAAAATCTCATTGTATCATACATTTATCACCTATTTTACAACTTATACAAAATGGCCCTTTTTAGGGTTTTCATGAGAAATCTTTTCACAGAAGTTGTTTATTTCACAATCATGATTCATTTTCTTCCATAAAATTTTAGAAAACAACATGAACTCTTTCATGGTAAAACCCTAGACTTTCAACCATTTTGCAAAATAGTCCCCTCATTTGAAAGCTCATGCTACAAGGGTTCTAAAAGTACAAAAATCATCAAGAAAGACCATCAAAATTACTTACTTGAGAGGGCTACAAGTTACTGAAATTTTGAAGCTAAAAAACCCCTAAAATGGCTAAAATTTTGGTGGTGTAAAGAAAAAGACCATTGTCTTGATGGCCGGCCATGCCATAAATAAGGGCTTATTTTCTCCTTAAAAACCCTTAATTTTGGTTCTCTAGCTATTAGGTATGTCTCAAGTGAAATTGAACTTTTACCCTTTATGCGATTTAGTCTTTTTTTTGCAATTAAGCTCTCAAACGCTAAAATTTATTCACCAAATTTATTTTGTGCACTTTTATAATCATGGCATCACACATAAAATAATATTAAAATAATTTCTCTGACTTCAAAATAGTGGTTCAAAAACCATTATTCCGATTAGGCCCAAAATCGGGCTGTTACAATTATCATCGTGAGGTAAAAGTGCATACAAATCTCTTAAGCTTATGGCATGTATAGGGACTAAGTCACTTTGTTTATGTGTTATATTATTTAGCCATATGTATTGGCTTATGATGATTTAATACTCCAATTTGTATATATAGCCATGAAGGATGGCTTATGTTGATCTTATTATTATTCGTGTGTATGTCAATGTCTTATGAGGTGGTTTGTATTTGCTTGATGAGTGATGATTGAATGTGGCTAAGTGGTTATGTTGTTGAGTGACTAAGTTTGATGTTGTATGTATGAAAATGATGACATGTGGTTGACATGTTAATGTCTTAGTTGTGGATGTTTGGTAGTAAGAATATGCTTGAATTGGTGTCATATGATGTGTGTATGTATGTGGGCATAAAAGAGTGGCAAATGGCTTGGAAAATAGCCTTGAAATTGTCCACATGGGTAGACACACGAGCATGTGTCTAAGCCCTGTGTGACACAAAGTCTACCCCATGGGTGTGTGATCCGACCGTATGTCCCTTGCACCTTAAATCAGTAAAACAGAATATTCAGTACTGACCACACGGGCTCAAACACAACCATGTGTCTTGGCAGTGCAAAAGACACGACTATGGGACATGGGCATGTGCCTTGGCTGTGTGACCTCATTTGTTCATACATAAACGGACAGAGAGTTACACAGGTTAGGGACACGGGCGTGCGCCTACCCACATGGGCGTGCCCCTATCCACACGGGCGTGTGGCCCTGATTTATGGGAAATTTTCTTAAGTTTCCAAAAAGTTTCCAAAGTTATCGATTTAGTCCTGAACCACTTCCGATGTATGTTTTGGGCCTCTTAAGCCAATATAAGGGACGATATGCGTGTGAATGAAATGTTTTAAATTGAACAAAATTTTATGGCCCGATTATGCATGTGTGATTGTGATTAAGTCCTGTAATACCTCGTATCATGTCCCGGTGTTGGACACGAGTAAGGGGTGTTACATTTAGTGGTATCAGAGCTATGGTTTTGTCGGTTCTCAGGCTAACCTACCATATGTGAGTCTAGATATACATGCCATATTATTACTCGTGATAGTGTGATATCTTTCTGCTCTAACAAAATTGTTTTGTTAAGACTGAGGTTGCCTTCCAACCGAACTATTTTCGATAATGTTGAAAATGATATTGAGATGACTGAAATGTGCTTACGATGTGTCAAAATTTGGAAAGGTATGGATAGAAGTTCATGATATGCATGTGTTAATTTACGAAATGAGATAACCATAAGTTGAGAAATATGGAAATGTGAAATGAAATGAAAGCTCATGTGGTGAAATGTCCATCCATGTTTGTTTGACATTCAGACGATGTTCTGTGCCCAATATGTTTGATTAAGTGATTATAGTAAGTAAAGTTACTCTGTAACACCCTTAACCCGTACCCGTCGTTGGATTAGGATCATAAGGCATTACAGAATAAAAGCACAATTCCGAACAATTATATATTCACATGAACAAGTCTCGAAGATCGGTCAAAATTTATTTCATAAATTAACACAACTCTTAAATTTGAAACATTTCATATCATACTTATATTTACATTCATATCATTCTTATGCAACAATATAAAACATATCATTCAAAACTTTAGAGCATATACTAATTTTAACAAAGATAAAACATAAATTAAATAATTATCCAACTTTTATAATACGCGAGTATACATTGACTTTTCATATTAACTAGTGATATTACTACTCAATTCAAACTCAAGCATCATTTAAATATTGAATTTATACTTAAAATCGCATGTCAATACATTATACAAACAAATATATTTATATATATTTACAGGGTGACTAACCCAATCAGTGCCAAATATCTAGTTCAAAAACAACCACATAAGTCACATACTAATGTCGAACATTTATGCATGCTAATACCATGTTATAGTTCATTTATGAAGTTAACTTTTATAACTTAAATAAATATTTGTCCTGGTAACCGAATACATATAACTAAATATATATATCATACTTATCAACGAACATAGATTACAACCAATTTCCCAAATTCCAATCATTTTATCTTGTAAACATATAATTCAAATAATACATCAAACCATTTCATTAAATGTATATTCACAAGTTCCAAATCATAGGTGGCTCAAAAATAATATTCATATCTCCCATCTCATAATCGAATGCCATTACTTCAGTCATAGTCATTTAACTAATATATATATATTCAAACACGCATTTTCCACACCATATAATGAGCATATCAAGACAAAGTTATATGATGTGCGGGCATAATCAACCAACCTTTAATGCCAAATCACATATAATATATTGACTAAATACTACAACCAAAATTCAAATAATCATTTATCTATGCATATCATAACCGAATCAACCTAATGCATATATCCAAAATCACCAAGCAACATCGACACTCAAAATAGATATCATGTATCATCCAACCATCGCACGTTGCATAATAACCAAAAAAAACTTAACCATAGTCCAACAAAATCAAATTTAAGTATGGAATTTAAGCCATTTTCAAAGCATAAAACACCTATTTCAAAAATCATTCATTCATAGTACTTAACACGTTAGCTAAAACAAATTCAAACCACAACCAAGGATAACCTAATTCAAACATAAAAATTAAGCCATTTTCGCATGGCCTTTATACAAAACTAAAGTTTGTCATTTGAAACATATTCCAACCTATACAAGCCATAATTTGAGTTTAACTTATAAAAGTACCAAAATAGTAGATAGTGTGATGATCTTGCTGACGATCCTCGAGCTCGTAACTTGATCCAGAAAACTATAAAACAAAAACACACATAAACACAGAGTAAGCTTTTTATAGCTTAGTAAGTCATAAGAAAATGTACCCAATGATAATATCAACTTAACTAAACCAAGCCAAATTATATTGTCATAACACAACTAGATCCAAACATATAAAGTTCATATTATATAGATATATATATACATTCATTCATAAATGCTAGCTTGGTCGAATGCTGTTATAATCCAAATAATTTAATTATCATTCAACCTTCAAGCCAAAATGTCAACATTTATATACAGAATATACATACACATATATACTTGAGCTCAAATCATAATATAACATCATGTATATATACATGGTCTTGTATATACCTATTCAAAAAAAAAACAATTCCATAATATTCATATCATTCATTCATAAGACCAAACACATATATCATGATCACATAAATCCTTTGTTTGCATCACACGTGATTTACAACAAATAACCAAATCACTTACTTACCTTGTAACATCCCGAAATAAGTCCTAAACGGAACAGTGGTTGCGAAACCATGAACCTGAGGTTAAAAAAATTTATTCTGATTAATTTTTAAGGTTTATTCATTGATTGAATAATTGTGTGAAAATTTCGTGAAGAAATTTTATGTATAAGTGCCTAATTTGATAATTAGGACTAAATTGTAAAATTAGCAAAATGTGTGTTCTAGAAAATAAAGGGGATTTAATTGAAATGGGTTCTTAAAGTGGAGATCCTTATTTATTAATTAGACCATTATATTTAAGTTTGGACAAAAATGGGAAAGAATAGGAAAATTTTGAAAGAAAAGCCTTTAAGGGCATTTTGGTCGTTTAGTAATTAAAAGACTTAAAAAGGGAAAATAAAGCCAAAATTGGTCCATCTTCTTCATAGAGGTCGAATATAGCATGGGGGAAGCCATGGTTAGGGTTTCCAAGCTTTCCAATCTCAATAGTAAGTCCGTTCTAGCCTCGTTTTTAATGTTCTTTACGTTTTTAGAGTCTCGGTAACTTAATTTAGCTTATTCTAGCAATAATTCATGCTAGGGTTCATATTTGGAAAAATACCCATAGGTTAAATGTGTTTATTTTGATCTTTTATGATAGAATATGAAGCTTGAAATTATGTTAAACAACTTTTGCTAAGCGATTTTAAGTGAAAATGAGTAAAACGACATAATCGGTAAAAATACCTAATGTTCATAAGTACATGATAGAGTGGGAATTTGATGTTTCCATAGAACGGAAAAATGTTCAACGTGTCATAAAACATAAGAAAAATGGATAAATTTTAATTTTTGAGCCTAGGGGCAAAATCATAATTTTTCCAAAGTTTGAGTTAGGGAATGTTTTGAATAGTACATTAATTAAATAAGTGAGATATGATGTTTTAGATCCCAGAAAGTGAGATTTGGACCTAGAACGGGGAAAAAACAAAAATCAAGAAAGTTAGTAAAATGGTCGTTTGGTATCGAGTTAAGTTCATATGTTTAATAAGCATTTAATTATGCATATTTGAATGATAAATTGATATTTTGGCCATAAATACTTTAGTATTGAGTTTCAAATATAATGATTAATGTTCGATAATAATTCGATATTTGAAAGAGAACTTGTATAATTTATATGTAAGACCATATTTTGTATTATGGCTTTGTAAGATAACAAGAAAGTATTGACTAGCATAGTTTGATGAGAATAAGTTAAGTTGATGATATGATGAGATTGAGAATGTAAGTATGTAAGTTGAGTAGCATTTTATTATTATGCAATTATTGTTATTAGTATTGTTATTATTGAGTTATGCGACTAACCTTGAGAATTTGAGCAAGTATGTTTCAGCTATGACTTGACAAGGCATTGATATCTCAAAGTCCATGGTTGTACCATGGCAATTAAGAAAGAATTGACGGAAAATTCCATGCTCATAACATGGCATTTAAGGAGGAATTGACGGTTAAGGATACCATGTAAGGCCATGTCAAGACATGGCATTGGTAAGGCAAGGATCCCGTGTAAGACCATGTCAAGACATGGCATCGGCATTGATTAAGGACTCCATGTAAGACCACATCAAGATGTGGCATCGACACTAAGTGTGACAGCCCTAATGTGACCCTAGTCGGAAAGTGGTTTCGGGACCACAAGACCGAGTCGTAAAATAATTAATTGCTACATTCTATGCTTATTATGTGTGAACATGAGAAATTGTTAATAGGGATCGATTTGAGACATGGTGAAAATATGATAGTCCAATTTAAAATGGTCTATTAGTGCATGTACCAAAAAGAGTGGACTTGCATGTCAAATAGACCATTTTTGAATGTGAATGGCCGGCCAACATACGCATGCATTATGGTGTTCCCTTGTCTTCATTTTTTTATATTTGGTGGGAATTATGTATAATAAATTTATATTAGTAAGTGGTGATAAAAACAAAGTTCCATCATCTTTTCTATCATCTTGCCGAAACCATAAGGAAAAGAAAAGAAAAATGGAAGCTAGGACATTCGGCCAAGTGAGTTTATAGATTAAGGTATGATATCATGTGGTTCTTTTGGCATTTTTTTTGTGAAGTTGAGTTGTTTTGATTCTCATAACATGACCCATGTGTTGATTTTTGAGTTGTGTTGCAAGAAACCTTTGGTTATGTTCTTATATGCCAAATTGATGATGTTTTGTAGTATGTGATTTGAAATGGTTATAGATGAATATGAACTAAGAAACATGTATTATTGAGTAAGTAGAAGATAGAATGGGGTTTAAATGGGAGGTTCATTTGATTTATTTTTGTCCTTGTATGAAAAGTGGTTCTTTGTTAAGGCCGAATGAGTCACGCTAGATTAGTTGAAAAGAATGTTCATGTTATGAGGTAATTTGAATAATTGACCGAAACATGGAAGGAAGGGCAAGATTTATAAATTATGTTTGAGGGTGAAAGGAATAATGAAAGTTGTATTAAGTTTAATGTGCATACTTTAGTCTAAGTGTTGAGGAGTATTCGGCTAAGATAGTTGAAATGTGGGTGTTTCCAATTTTTAAATTTAGATTATGGGAGTGGCTATAATGGGCATTAAGATGTTGAACTTAAGAAATTAGAAGTAAATGAACTTGATAGTATTTAAGAGATAGAGGTGATAGATTAATGTTGCACATTCGGCTATGGTTAGGCATGTTGATGATCTTATCTTGATTTAGATAATTAGGCATAAAAGGGTGGTAAAGGGGATGAAATTGTCGAATGATTAGTTGGGTAACAAAAGAAGCATTCGGCCATCACTTGAGAGCTTGTGTGATGTTGGGTTTAAAATTAGCAAAGGTAACTTACCTAATGCATGTGCATGTGTGATTAGATTTTTGATGAGATGGTAGTTGCATGAGGTTATTAGCCGAATATACTAACATACATATACATGTGAAATTGGATTGTAAATATTTAGCAAGGTGGTTAAACTAGTTAAATTATTGATTAAGCTCAAGGAGTTAAAGGAGGTGAATCGAGCAAAGGCAAAGAAAAGGTCATCGAGTAGCCGAGTTGGAACCGTCTTACCCAACACGAGGTAAGTCATTAAGCATATAGTTGGTATTAATTCAAATGGTCATAACGTTTATGTAATGATGCTGAATGGAATGAATAAATATATATATGCATGTACGTATGTGATGATGAAAGTGTTGAATGAAAAGAAAAGAGGTGAGATGTATTGAGTTGTTGATCTCGGCACTAAATGTGCGAGTATAAACATTTATGACCACGAGATTGGCGCTACGTGTGCGGGTTTAAATTGTGCAGCACTAAGTGTGCGAATTGACTATGTAGCACTAAGTGTGCGAGTTGACTATGTAGCACTAAGTGTGCGAGTTTGATTATGTAGCACTAAGTGTGCGAGTTGATTATATAGCACTGAGTGTGCGGACTTAATATATATTCTTGAATCATTATGGACACTAAGTGTGCGACGCTATTGAGTCGATCACGGACGGATCGAGTCTCATGGCTAATAGGTGCTATGTCTATACTTGGTGTTGAGCTTGGTAAGTTTGAACCTATGTGACAAATATACTTGAAGTCACGTACATGAAATTTATCGTAGAATGGATGAAAGGCCGTTTAGTTGTATGTTTGTAACGAAAATAAAATGATTTATGAAAATGCCTCGAATATCCTATTGATGAGTATGTGGATTGTGAATGCATAAATTGGTATGAAATTAAACCGATAGGTCGGAGGAACTATGGTATGGTTCGGAATGGATGGAGTAATTAGCCTCGTTCCATTTTGTTTTCTCTTGTGATAATGTTATTGATGGATGGTAGTGCACAGCTTATGACTTACTGAGTTATAAACTCACTCGGTGTTTCCTTGTCACCTATTCTAGGTTTCTTGGACACATCTCTTTTTGCGTGGTCGGGCCGTCATCGAAGTCATCACACCGGATAGCAAGTTTTGGTACTTTCTTCTTAGTCGGCTTAGGAGAATATTTCGGCATGTATAGGCTATTATGTTGTGTTTGAACTTTAGTATGTAAACTTTAAGCCATGCGAAAATGGCATGAATGTTCGATTGAGTTGGATCAAGGAGTAGGCATGAAATGGACCTAGTTACTTTCGTAACAGATGCTGGCAGCAGCAGTGACATGAGATTGAAAAATCACTAAAAAATAGTAGGAGTGGAATTAATTGATGAATAAATTATGTATTCGAAGCTCGATGAGTCTATTTTCATATAGAAGCAACGAAAAGATCATATGGACAGTATGTTAAGAGATATTCAGGTTCTCGTGAGACAGGGCCAGAACGGTTTCTGGATTCCCTGTTCCGAATTTGGAAATTTATTATAAATCAACCAGAGATAATTAGGAGTCATACCATATATGTATAGATTCCTCTCTGAGTCTAGTTTCTAAAGAAACAAACGACATCAGTGTTGAAACTCTGTGCAGGGAGATATCCAAGTCGTAATGCACAAAGGTCAATGTAGTCGATCCCTGTAACATGGGAGACTTTGACTAATAAACTGTACTAATTGGTCCGACCAAAAATTCTAGAAACAAATGTGTAGACGGGCATATGAGTCTATTTTCAGGGAAAATTTACGGAACTGGCTTTCGAGTTTCAGAACTCGAGGTATGATTTTTTTAGCGACTAGTATGCAGACTGGCAGCTTGTCTGGAAAATTTTTTTTTAAGTGGGTTGAAGTCTGTTAACACCTCGTGTTCGACTCCGGCGACGGCCTCGGGTTCGGGGTGTTACACTAAGACAAGGATACCATGTAAGACCATGTTTGGAACATAGCATTTGGTAAGACAAGGATACCTCATAAGACCATGTCAAGACATGGCAATGGTAAGTTCAAAAAGGAAAAGGTTCCCGAGTAATCCAAAGAGTAAGTCAAAGAAACGACAAGGTGAGAACATGAATAAAGAGTACAGGTATGCATTTAAGGCTCATTTAATATTAAGATTGTAAGTAATTGAGATTATCAAGTATTAAGTAAGTGATGAGTTTTCATTATGCTTGTGACACTTTATGACATGATTGGCAATATGCCTATATTATAAAATAGTACTCATGTGTTAAGTGAGATGTTGCAGGTATGTAAGCAAGCTATTAAGTAAGGTGCCTTTTGTATTCTAAGCCTTTAGTAAGGTTACTGATGAGTAAGATAGGAAAGTAAGAACTAAAGATTATTTAAGCAAATTATGACAGCATAGTAGTAAGCTAAATTGATTGTTAATGCTTATTATTTTACATGTGAACTTACTAAGCTTTATAAGCTTACTTCTTTCACTTTCCCATGTTTTAGAGTACTTAAAAGAAAGCTCAGGTTAGAGGCCGTCGGGGATCACTTCACACTATCGACTATCAAGTTACCAAATGGGTATCTTCGTTTACAAATGTTCTAGTTTGTGGCATGTATAGGGACTTAGCCATTTTGTGTGTATGACCTTATGATATGGCTAAAGAATGGTATGTAAATATTTGATAATGATTAGCTATTTAAATGGCTAATGAAGAACATGCTTCGGTGTTATGTATACCTAAATGGTAGTTAATACAAAAAAAAATCATGAAAAAGTGAAATTAGCATTAAAATAGTATTGAACAGCAGCAGTGACGTGATCTTGAAAAATCACCAAGAATAGTAGAAATGGAATTAGGTGATGAATGAGATATAAAATTAAATCTTAGTGAGTCTATTTTCATATGAAAGAAACAGAGTAAGCAAAAGAAGTGTATATTAAGAGATATTTGAATTTTAGTGAGATAGGGCCAAAGCGATTTCTGAATCCCCTGTTCTAACTTTATAAATTCACTAAAAATTCTATAAAAAGAATTAGGAGTTATAGTTTATATTTATAGATTTCGAATATACTTTCAAGAGAAACAAACGGCATGGTTATTAACTGGAATATCGATTAAGTAGCAACAGTGAAACTTAACTAATAAACTGTACTAAGTGGCTAGACCAAAAATTTTGCAAAAAATTAGTAAGAAGATATATGAGTCTAGTTTCAGGGAAAATTCACGAATTTAAGTTTTGATTTTTGTGACTCGAGTTATGATTTATTTAGTAACTATGACGTAGGTGGGCAATTTTATAAGGAATAATGAAATAAATTGTTTTGATTTGTTTAAGTATTCGGAAAATTTTTAATGTTCCCGGTTTGGTCTTGAACCATTTCAATTGCATGTTTTAGGGTCTCGACAGCTCTTTTTAGGGACATATTGAATGAATGTAAATAAATTAATTTTAAACGTAAATTTTATGCCCTGAATTAGTAAGTTAAGTCAGGTAACGCCTCGTGCTCGACTCTGGCGATGGTCTCGGGTAAGGGGTGTTACATACGTTATTTTAGTTAGGTAGTCAACTATTCCATACCTGGTCATTTCCACTCATTTTACACTTTCGATCACAACTTATCAATGCCCGATGAACCATTCGAAATTGGATAGGACACTCGAATAATCACACATATCGTACAATGCCAACGTCCCAAACGTGGTTTTACATGTAATCACATATCGATGCCACTGTCCCAGACAGGGTATCACTCGCACACATATATCGAAATCACATATCGATGTCATGGTCTTACTCGCACACATATATCCGAATCCTATGTCATGACATATGTATCCTAACTATTCCTAAGGTTCATACGGGCTTTCAGATGTCGTAACTCGGTCGAAACGAATTCGGAAACATAGTAACCAAGCTTATTTACATTCGGCTATAGCATTTATAAAATCATATATTTCATTTCAGCGTATATATATTACATTTAATTAAAATTAAGTACGTCTATTTGCTTATAAACTTACCTCGGACGATATAAAACGGAACGGAATAGCTAGTCGACAACTTTCGTTTTCCCCCAATCTAAATCTGATTTCTTTGGTTCTTGATCTAAACATATTCAAATTAAGCTCATTCAAACATATTTTCTATCAATTTAGTCCAAAAACACATAAATGGTAAAATTACCATTTTACCCTGACATTTTACACTTTTTACAATTTAGTCCCTATTGCACAAAACAAAAAAATGCAAAATTTCAATATACCCATGTTGGCCGAATATTCCTAGTATTCATACAAGTCCATATATTTCATTTATTTCACATTTTAGACCCTCAAATTATTATTTTTGCAATTTAGTCCTAACTATTCAAAATCAACAAAAACTCCAATACAAAACATGTTAATCTAAAACATATCTTTCATATTTCATCATCAAACAACAAAAATCACAAGCTCTCATCAATGGCATAACTCAAAATATTCATCAAAATCCAAAATTCAAGCTTGGGTCTTGAAGATAACTTAGCAACGATATCAAAAACGTAAAAATTATTAAAAACCGAGCTAAACACATACCTTGATTGAGCTTAGAATTGGCCGAACCCTAGGTTTCTTTTCTCTTTTATTTTGTTTTATTTTCGGCAATGGTGAAATAATATGAACATGGCTTTCTTTTTTTTATGTTTTATGTTATAATATATCTTTTATTAACTTATGGTTTAATTTACTTATTTAACCTTAATAAAATTATAACAAAACCATATAAGATATGTCTATTATCGTCCATTCAATATGTCAATGGGCTATTTACCACTCAAAGGCTTCTATATATAAAGCCAATACCAATTCAGCCCCTTATACATTAAACTACAAAATTTTTAATTTACACGATTAAGTCTTTTTATTTAATTGGGCACCTAAACGACAAAATTAAATCACGAAAATTTCACAGATATAAATTCACACAAAATAAACACAGAAAATAATTTTTAAATATTTTTATGACTCGGATTCATGGTCCCGAAACCACCGTTCCGATTAGGGTCTAAATCGGGCTGTTACATACTCAAAATTGACGAATTGCGTATTTATGCACACTTGTTTGAATAAATGCAACCGGTAAGTTCGTGTAACATAAATACGTATGTTAATTTGCCTAAGGTGAATTATATGATTAGGATGATGTTATGTTGATGGTGAATACAAAGTCATATGTGTGTATTACGAGGTTTTCATTAATGTATGAATCGTAAATATGATCTACAAATACATTCGATGATAGAATTGACAAGTCAAAAATCCCGGTTGAACTTTATGAATAGATTTGGATACTAGTGTCGTGTGATTAAATGATAAGTTGAGCTGGCTTTGGGCCATGATATTAGCACTTCGGGTGCGAGTTATACCAATTTAGCTTCTGGCCATGATAATAGTTCTTTGGATAAGTTACCTTGATTTGGCTACGGGCCATGATATAGGTACTTATCGTACGAGACTCATGAGTATCTGATTTCTATACTGAATGGTTCAACGGGTAAACGAATGATGTGGTTGAGAAAGAGGTTAGTATGATGTGGCACAGGTGTGTGCAGAACCTATTCGAGTATTAAATAGTGAAAGTTCGATGAGTTTGTATTTGATCATGTTTTGAGACATGAGAAAGGTCTGTAGTTAATGTGTATAAGCCTTTGTCATATGTAATTGGTTGATTTGCACTTATTCAATGAATTATGTTATTCATGTAACACCCCTTACCCGTATCCGTCGCCGGAACAGAGTACGAGGTATTAACAAATTATAGTATATGCTATTAAATAAAACCCAACAAAATATGGCGTGCAATTTGATCATTATAACATATGCCATTAACAATACAAACCAACTTTAAAGGCTTCGTACAAAATGATTAGTTTGATACTATAAGTAGTAATTTGAACCTAGACAATTATGACATGTAACAAAATAACTAAGTCTGCTATACATGCCATATTTCAAAATGTTGAGTTCAGATACCAAGAGTATTGATAGTGCGGACGGATCTTCTACGATCTCTGACTCCTGTGCTAGCTGAATGACACTATAAGACAAAGGAGAGAAAAGAAAGTAAGCTTATAGCTTAGTAAGTAGGTATATAAATAACAAATAAGAAATCTAATATGTTTACAACATAACTCAATTATGTCATATTTTTAATTTTATTGTTTACTCCAATTTGATCAAGCTGTCCCTCCTGCGTCATGATCACTAAATAAATCATAACTCGAGTTACAAAACTCGAAATTCAAATCTGTAAAATTTCCCTGAATCTAGACTCATAAAAATTCTTACTAATTGTTTTCTAGAATTTTTTGTTCAGCCAATTAGTACAGTTTATTAGTTAAAGTTTCCCCTGTTACACAGCTCAACTGATCTGGCCCCTGTTCACTACGAATTAAATTTCTCTCAGTATACAATTCAAATAACCATTAAACCTGTTTCATTTAAAACTAGACTCAATAAGGAATTTAGGCATATAAACTATATTTCTTAATTTGTTTTTGTACAATTTGTAATGATTTTTCAAAGTTGAAACAGGGGATTACATAGTCATCCTGAGCAAGTCTCACACAATTGTAAATATCTCAAAATATAGAATTCCTTTGCTTGCTCTGTTTCTTTTATATGAAAATAGACTCATTAAGATTTAATTTTACTTCTCATTAAACCTCTAATTAAATTCCTTCTATTTTTGGTGAATTTTCAAAATCACATCACTGCTACTGTCCAAAACAGTTTTAATGCTAATTTCATTCTTTCACACATTCTTTATACTAACCTCATTTAACTTACATATATATATATCACAAATCATTTTCACCACATTTCATACATCACAAGTGTAGGTCTATGACTACAATATTTCCACAAAACCATCCCGTTGAACAATTCGGATTAATCCTCGATACTTGATGGTTTCAGCACACAGCCCTACCATCATATTTCATTTAATTCGGCTCTCTTGTACACATGGTGAATACTTAGTACCACTCATGCGACCTAGCCGATTTGTCTCGTAGCTCTCTTGTCTACATGGTGTCCTTCACTTGGAATCACGCATGCGACCTAGCTACATTTATCTCTCACGTAGCTCTCTTGTCTACATGGGATACATCCCGTATCACACATGTGACCTAACTACTACATAGTATCTCGTAGCTTTCTTGTACACATGATGTGCACTCGGCATCATACATGTGAACTAGCTACGCTCCCTCTATTTTATTCGATTTTTCTGAATGTTCAACCGGGATTTCTCTCTCTATTATTTATTTCCATTCTTCCAATAGTCGATTTATACTTCAACATCAGCTAGTATATACATATAATAGGCTGAAATATAAGAATGTAAATGAAATTAATATATTATTTACATACAAACTTACCTCGGTGCAAAATATGGGAATTTTGCAATTTAGTCCAAAACTTTCTCCTTTCCCCGTTCGAGGTCGATTCCACGCCTTTCTTGATCTATAACAACATATTTAGCTCATTTAACACTCAAACTATTTATTTTAATCCAAAAATCACATTATACAAAAATTACATTTTTGCCCCCTAACTTTTACAAAATTATGATTTTGCCCCACGGCCCGGAAATTTAATTTCAGCCCTTATTCTTATGTTTAATGACCTACTGATCATTTTTCTCTTCTATGGCAACATCGAATTCTCACTCTAACACATAGTTATGAACAATAGGTATTTTTATCGATTATGCCGTTTGTTCGTTTTCGTTAAAAATCGCTTAGAAAAGATCGTTCCCCTAACTTCAAACATTCATATTCTACCATAAAACAACAAATACATGCCTATCATTCATGGGTAAATTTTTAAACATAAACCCTAACTCGAACTAATGGTAGAAATAAGTAAACCGAGCTACGAGGATTTCAAAAATATGAAGAACATTAAAAACGGGGCTTGAATTCACTTACTATGAAGCTTGAAAGTTGGAGAAACCCTAGCTATGGAGGAGAGCAATTTTCGGTAGCAACTAATGAGGATGATAACCAATTTTCTGTTATTTTTCCCATTTTATTTCATTTAATATACAAATGACCAAAATGCCCTTACTACTAAACTTTCAAAAAATTCCCTCCATGTCCAATTTTGTCCATAACTTAAGAATGGGTCAAATTGCTATTTAAGACCTCCTAATTAATATCCCAAAGCAATTTCATACTAAAAACTTCTAAAACACAAGTTTTACAATTTATTCGATTTAGTCCCTATTCTCAACTTAAGAGCGAAATGCACAGAATTTCATCACGAAATTTTCATGAAATCATAAAATCATATCATAAACCCCAAAATAATTATAAAACGATTATTTCTATCTCAGATTTGTGGTCAAGAAACCACTATTCCGATTAGGCCCTAATTCGGGTTGTCACAATTCACATACGAGATTACTAAGCTATGAAGCTTACTTCGTGTTATTTTTCTATGTTTATAGTGAATCAAGGCTAGCTCGGGCTTGGGAGTCATCGAGAACATCATTGCACTATCAAACATCTAAGTTGGTATTTTTGAATTATGCATTTATGGTATATGGCATGTATAGGCTAGATATGGTTTTTTTGGTTATGATTATATCCATGAGATTTGGCTTGTAAATGATGTTAATATTGATGTGTGGTTGGCTATTAGAAATGGCTTGTAAATGTATATGTTTTGGTTTGTGTATATATATAGTCATGAGTAATGCCTTATTTTGGATTGTTTTGGCATGTATTTGGCTAAGTAAATGGTAGTGATTTGAGAATTTGAAATAGATGGAATTATAATGGTATGAATTGCGCATTTGCTTGATGATTTTGGCTGCCTAATTGTATAATGAAATGGTACCATTTTGCCTTGTGTAGGTACATTAAAGTTGGGGTGGCAAATTGGCCTTGTAAATGGCCTATCTTTGTCTCCACGGGTAGAGACACGGGCGTCTGTCTCAACTGTGTGTGACACACGGTAAGGTTACACGGCCGTGTGTCTCCTGGTATTGAAATTGAATTAAAGTCAGTATGCTCCACACAGTCTCACATACGGGCGTGTGAAGGGTAGTGTGGTACAAGTTAGTATACCCCCTATTTGGCACACGGCCTAACACACGGGCGTATGACTTGGCCGTGTTGCATAATTCAATGTACCCTCCAATTTTCACAAGGGCCTGTCTTCGGCCGTGTGATACAAGTCAGTATGTATGCCCTGTTTCCACAAGGCCTGAGACACGGGCGTGTCTGGAGCCGTGTGAGGCACACGGCCTGTTCACACAAGCGTGTAACCCCTATTTGGTTGAAATTTTTCTAAGTTTCCAAAGTTTTCATATGTTACCGGTTTAGTCCCGAACCACTTCTAAAGCTTGTTTAAAGCCTCGTAGGCCCTTATAAGTGACAATATAATTGTGTTGAGTGATTTATGAGAATGAATGCTTTATGTTTGATAAATGTATGCTATATGTTGTTAATTGATTGGTAATACCTTATAACCCTACTCTGGCAACGGATACGGGTTTGGGGTGTTACATTTTATTGGTATCAGAGCTATAGTTTAGTCGATTCTAGAACTAATATAGCGTATGTGAGTCTAGCTATACATGCCATATATATAAACTAAGATAGTGTGATGACTCCTAAAGTTTTAAACTGTGTTTTCATATAGTAATGGATCCCAATCGAGCTATAGCCGATGAGGTTGAGAGTAATACGCCTGCTCTCGTGCAAGGGACAGTGCCATCTGATTCTAGACCCGTGAAGGGCAGTCAGGGAGAAGAGGCTAAAGAAGCTTTCTTCCAAATGATGAACGAATGGTTCACTCAATACATTCGTACGAACCCGGCTACTCAGCAACCTCCATCTCCACCTATTCCTCAACAAATCCTTATTATTCCTCAAGTTATAGATCCGATACGATTGAATAAGCCTCCAGTTGACAAGATCCACAAACACGGGGCTGAAGAGTTCAGAGCTAATACGGATAATGATGCTGAGAGAGCTGATTTCTAGCTCGAAAATACGATTTGAACATTCGATGAATTGTCTTGTACTCCTGATGAATGTATTAAATATGCTGTATCTTTGCTGAGAGACACCACGTACCAATGGTAGAGCATGTTGATATTTTTGGTTTTGAAAGAACGGGTTACTTGGGAGTTCTTTCAATCTAAATTCTGAAAGAAATACAGTAGTCAAAGATTTCTCGATCAAAAGTACAAAGAGTTTCTAGAATTAAAACAAGGATGAATGACTGTAACCTAGTATGAAAGAGAATTTGTATGGTTGAGTAAGTACGCCAGAGAATATGTTTCTACCAAAGAGATTATGTGTAAGCGGTTCGTTGAAGGGTTGAACGAAAATATAAAACTACTAGTTGGAATTCTAGAGATGAAAGAATTTGTCATTTTGGTTGAAAGGGCTTGTAAAGCTGAGGATCTTAGCAAAGAAAAGAGAAAAGCAAATTCAGAAGCTAGTGACTTGAGAAAAAGATTGATGAGTAAGCCGTATCAATCTTCATCAAAGAAATCCAGAGATTCGTATGCTCGTCCAAATGCTTCAAACGAATATTCGAATAGAGATCGTAGAAAACAATACTCAGGTTCTAAAGATCAAGCTACATCAGTATCGAGTGTTGGCAGTGTAAGAGAAGACAAACCCGAGTGTTAGCGGTGTGGGAGACGACACTTTGGAGAATGTTGGAATAAAAGTAATAAAGCTTGTTACAAATGTGGTTCGCTAGATCACTTCATCTGAGATTGCCCCGAGCTGGATAAGAAAGATAAAGTTCAGAATGTGAGACCAAGTAACACATCGAATAGAGGTAGACCACCTAGAATTGTCAGAAATGTAAGTGGTAGTAGGGGGACTAAAAAGGATTTAGCTGTGAGATCCGAGACCAGAGCACCTGCTAGAGCCTACGCTATTCGCGCTCGAGAAGAAGCGTCATCTCCAGATGTTATCATCGATACTTTCACTCTCTATGATGCTAATGTGATTGCATTGATAGATCCAGGATTAACTCATTCTTATATATGTATGAATTTAGTATCTAGTAAGACTTTGCCTGTAGAGTCTATTAAATTTGTGATTAGAGTATCGAACCCATAGGAAAACGTGTTTTGATTGACAAAGTCTGTAAGAATTGTTCGTTAATGAATCGAGATTTCTTTTTTCTGTCTAATCTGATGTTGTTGCCATTCGATGAATTTGATGTGATTTTGGGTATGGATTGGCTAACGATGCATAATGCTATAGTAAATTGTAGATGAAAGACAATTGAACTGAAATGTCAAAATAATGAGACTATTAGAATTGAATCTGATGATCTGAATAGTTTTCCAGTTGTGATCTCATCTATGTTAGCTCAGATATTTGTGAGAAAGGGATATGAAGCTTATCTTACTTATTTACTTGATATGAAAGTGACAGAAACAAAGATTGAATTAGTACCAGTTGTGTGAAAGTATCCAGTTGTATTTCCCGAAGAGTTACCGGGTTTACCACCTATCAGAGAGGTTGAGTTTGGTATTGAATTAGTCCTGGGAACAACACCAATATCGATAGCTCTGTATAGAATGGCTCTGACAGAGTTAAAAGAATTTAAAGTTCAGTTGCAAGAGTTGACAGATAGAGGTTTTACTAGACCAAGTTTCGCTCCCTGGAGTGCACCGGTGTTATTTGTGAAAAAGAAAGATGGCACGATGAGAATGTGTATAGACTATCGATAGCTCAATAAAGTGACGATCAAGAATAAATACCTTTTGCCACGAATATATGATTTGTTTGATCAATTAAAAGGGGCAACAGTGTTTTCGAAAATTGACTTGAGATTGAGTTATTACCAGTTGTGAGTTAAAGACTCAGATGTGCCAAAGACTTCATTTAGAACAAGGTACCAACACTACGTGTAACACCCCTTACCCGTGTCTAAAGCTGGGACAAGGTTCGAGGCGTTACCGGACTTTAACACAAGCATACATACAAAAACCATGTCATAAAATTTCATTCAAATCAGATTCATTCATACCTAAGTAAATTGTCCCTTTTATGGGCCTATGAGGCCCAAAACATACATTGAAGGTGGTTTAAGACTAAACCGAGAACTTTAGAAAACTTTAGGATAACTTACAAAAATTTTAAAATTCAAAGAGTCACACGCCTGTATGCCCAGCCCATGTAACTCTCTGACTATGACATCATCAACCAAATAAGGTCACACTGCCAAGTCACACGCCCGTGTGCTTAGACCATGTGGCAAATTAAATTCTAAAAATTAAGTGCAGACTTTACACGACCTGGGCACACGCCCTTGTCCTGAGGTCGTGTCCCTCACAGGACTGAGACACACGACCGTGTCTCTACCTGTGTGTTTACTACTGGGTATTCTGTTTTACATAATTAGGCTGCAAGAGACACACAGCCAAATCACGTACCCAGGGGGTAGACCGCGTGTGACATACGGTCTAGACACACGCCCGTGTGTCTAACCATGTGGACAATTTCAAGGCTATTTTCAAGCCATTTGCCACCCTTAAACACTCTCATACTTACACAATCACTTCATGGTTAAATTATGACTTGGTAATGCCAACATATCACCTATCTAAACGATCATGCTTTCATATGGCATTCCACACCAATTTCATATTTGTCTATCATTCTTGCTAACCTATTTTCAAGTTATACATTTGCACCACATTTATTGCATACACATTAATCATATTCCATACACCAAACATACATGCCATCCATCACTCTCATTAACCATAAGCATCTATAACCATATTAAAGCATAAGTGCATTTGCATGCATGCATCAATAGTTAGGGTTACAACCAAAATAATCAAGATGAGCCACCTCCTATGGCCATATACAAAATGAATCACAATACCATCATGAGCCAATACATTTGGCTAATTAATACGACACATAACAAAAAGACCAAGTCTCTATACATGCCATACTCAAAATGATAAGACTAATTATACCCAATGTTCAATTGATAGTGTGGTCGAGTCTCTGATGTTTTCTGATTCCCGAGCTAGTTTGGCGGCACTATAAGGAAAAGAAAAGAAGGGGGTAAGCTTTGAAGCTTAGTAAGTTCACATGCAAATAAAATGCAACTTAAACAAGCGTTGATCATACATTTCACATAACGAAAAAAATCTTACATTTTATCAAATCTCATAAACTTATTCTTCATATATATATATACAAGTTTTTACCACGAGCTCATCATATTTCATATCATTCACATGAGTTTGATGTACATACCTGTGCCCACTCGCACATAATAACTTACTTTCTTGTCTTGATGCAATCATTAAGGTTACTCATTGAGCATCTCTTGAACTACTCGTTGAACACTCAGAATACTATCGGATATATCAAAATTTCGCACCTCAGTGCCACATATGTAGGCAATGCTACTTCATAACTCATATCACATGTTGCTCGCTTTCAAGCTACTCAAAGGTCTGCTCATACAGGCTGTCAGGTATCCGCAACACATACCAGACTACCTCTGTGACAGCCCAAAGTTGACCCTAGTCGGGAAGTGGTTTCGGGACCGCTAAACCGAGTCACCGAAATGTTTGAATGTGATACTTATTGTCTAGAATATGTAATTATGAATGTGTGAAAATTTCAAGCTTCAATTTGGTTGATTTCATGTGAATTTAGTCAATAGGACTTATGTGAGAAAATTCTAAAATGTGATAGGTCAATGTGTGAGGACCTATTAGTGCATGTGGACAAAGGGGGGACTTGCATGTCAAATTCCCCCTAATGAGTAGTGGCCGGCCATGACAAGGAATGATGGGCAAAACATGTCATGAAACATGTTTTGTTAATGGAAGAATAAAATAAGGAGTATGGGTAATAAAGAAATGGAAACAAAAGAAAAAAAATGTGTGGTTGCCCCCCCATTGCCGTGAGCTAAAGAGAAGAAAGGAGAAAAATTTGTGTTCATCCTTTCTCACCTTCATTTAGCCTAAATTAGAAAGAAAAACAAAGAAAAAAATTTCTCATCCTTTGGCTCATCCTTGGCCAAAAATTTTAAGGAGGAAAGAAGAAGAAAGGTGAAGAGATTCGGCCATGCATGTAGCTAGGCTAAGGTATGTTTGATGATGTTCCATGAGATGCATGCATGTTTTAGTTGTTAGCTTGAGTTCTACCTAGCCCATGGTCTAAATCTTGCTATGTGATGGAAATGGCACTTGACCATGGATGCATCATTCTTGGTTGATGTTTGATGTTGTGGTGATGAGGCTTGAGGATGAGTTAAGATTCGGCCTAGGTGGAGGTTGTGTTAATGCCATTGCATGCAAAATATGAAGCTTGTTAATGATGCATGTGATGATGGCTTGATGATTCTTGAACCTCCTTTTTAGCATTTTTGTGTGAGCACATATGTGCATTGGTTGCTAAATGGAGAAGAATCGGCTAGCAAGATGTGTGCTAAGGCCGAATGTAACTTTTAGGCATAGAATTTCTTCATGAAAATTTTACAACTTATTCAATTTAGTCCCTAAAGTCAAATTGGACATTTTAGGCATAGAATTTCTTCATGAAAATTTTACACAAACATGCAATCATATCATGGATCATCAAATAATCATAAAACAATTATTTTTATTTTAGATTTGTGGTCTCGAAACCACTGTTCTGACTAGACCCTAATTCAAGATGTTACACTACCAATTTCTTGTTATGCCTTTCGGACTAACAAATGCACCTATTGTTTTTATGGGCTTGATGAATCGGCTTTTCAGGCCATATTTAGACCGATTTGTAGTTGTTTTTATTGATGATATTTTAATTTACTCTCGTGATGAATCTGAGCATGCTGAGCATTTGATAATCATGTTACAAACTTTGAGATATAAACAGTTGTTTGCAAAGTTCAGCAAATGTGAGTTTTGGCTATGAGAGGTCGATTTTCTAGGACATATAGTTTCAACTGTGGGTATCTGAGTTGACCCGAGCAAACTTTTTGCGATTATAGATTGGAAGCCTCTAGAAATGTATCTGAAGTCCATAGTTTTTTGGACTAGCCGACTATTATATACAATTTTTGAAAGGCTTCTCGATGATTGCGACTCCAATGACGCAATTGCTTCAAAAAGATGTTAAATTTGAGTGGTCAGAGAAGTGTCAAAAGTGCTTCGAGCAGTTGAAAGCATTATTAACAGAGGGACCAGTGTTAGTTCAGCCTGAGTCGGGTAAACAAGTCGTAGTTTTCAATGATGCATCATTAAATGGCCTGGGTTGTGTTTTTATGCAGGAAGGTAAAGTTGTAGCTTATGCCTTAAGATAGTTGAAGCTGCACAAAAAGAATTATTCGACGCACGATCTAGAGTTAGCCGCGATAGTGTTTGCATTGAAAATTTGGCTTCATTACTTTTTTGGTGAGAAATGCTATATTTATACTGACCATAAAAGCTTGAAATATCTGATGACTCAGAAAGATTTCAATTTGCGATAGCGGAGATGGTTAGAATTGCTAAAAGACTATTGACTATCATCCAAGGAAAGCGAACATAGTTGCTGATGCTTTGAGTCGAAAGTCATTATTTGCTTTACGTGTTTTGAACACACAATTAGCTTTGTCTGATGATGGTTCGATAGTAGCTGTAACAGCCCATTTTTGAGTTAAATCAGAACAGTGGTTTTAGAACCAAAAATATAAAGTAAAAATATTTATTTTATTATTTTAATAAAGTCTACAGCATGATATAATTATTGTGTGAAAGTTTTGTAAAGAAATTTTTCTGTTTGAGTGCTCAATTTGGTAAAAATGACTAAATCGCGTAAAATGTAAAGTGCATGTTCTATTAGTTAAAGGTGTCAAATAGCTTGGTTGTTAATTATGGTGGCCTTAAATGGTAATTTGACCAATTTGAATGTTAGTGGACTTTTATGGACGTCATTTAAGTGATTTTAAAAGTTATAATTTAAGGTTAATTTTGGTATTTGATAAATAATGTTAATATTAATAAAACAACAAAAGCCACCATCTTTCTTCTTCAATTCATCCACCGAAAAAAATTAAAAGAAAGAAGAAGCCATTGTTAAGTTCATTTGGCCAAGCTTTGCTAATTAATTAAGGTATGGTTTTAGCTTAGTTTTTAATGATTTTTACGTTTTTGAGATCGCTGCTTCGTATTCTAGCTAGCCCGTACCTTAGATTTCAAAATTGTTAAAGATTTAACATGTTGCCATTGTTGAATGCTTGAGTAATTTGATGGTTGATGATGGATTTTGAATAGTTGTTGATAGTTAAACTAGTTTTGTAAAGTGATTTTTGACAAAAATGTCAAAAAGGGATTAATTTGTGAAATAGTAAAATTATGTGGGTAAAAGTGTGAATAAATGAAAATTATGGGCTGCTAGGGGCACTATGGTAATTCGGCTAGCATGGGTTTGTCTTGAATTTCATTAATTTGTGATTTTGTGAAATATAAATATGAAAAATGTGAAATTTGTGGGGCAAAAGTGTAAATCTATTTTAAAGCATGTTTCGGATTAATTTGAATGAATAGATTATTGAATAAGTTAATTTTGAATATAATTAGATCATGAAAAGTGAAATATGGACTTGGATCAAGGAAACAATAAAGTTATCGACTAATCGACTCGATTTGTTGTTTTAGCATCTAAGATAAGTTCGTATGTAATAAGCATTATTATAATTATGCTTTTAATGCTTTGATATTGCATAAAATGTATATACATGACTACAATTATGTTTGATAACAAATCAGCTACTTGTGGAACTTAGTGTGCGATTCGACATAGCTTCGGCTATATATGGCACTTAGTGTGCGAGAATGAGATAGCTTCGCCTACATATGGCACTTAGCGTGCAAGAATGAGATAGCTTCGCCTACATATGGCACTTAGTGTGCGAGAAATGTGATAGCTTCAGCTATGTATGGCACTTAGTGTGCAATTTGAAATAGCTTCGGCTATGTACGGTACTTAGTGTGCGAGATATCAAGTATTCAATGGCATTCCGATTATGTATGAACTTATTATGGATTGGTATAGGTCTGTACATGTATATTATGAGCTTAAAATTAAAGAAGTTACAAAGTTTTCATATAAGTTTATGAATAAGCATGTGAAAGGTTTGTTAGTAATCATGAATTTCATGTTATTTGTTTAAATTGATGAATGGGATATGTGTGCTTAGTTAAGTTTATAACTTACGAGCTTACTAAGCTATAAAGCTTACTTTGTTTATTTTTCATGTCTTATAGTGACTTTAAAGCTGGCTCAGATTCGAGGATCGTCAGAGATAACGTCACACTATCCAACCATCACTTTGGTACCTTTGAGCTCCTGGTTTGGTCATATGGCATGTATAGGATTATGGTCATTTTTATTATGTTTTGATACTAAATTTTTTCCATTTGAGATGGCATGTGAATGGTTATGTTTTGTTTGTACCTATAGCCATGAGATTTGGCTTAATTTGGCTAGTTTGGTTGTAAATATAAGTGTTCTTATGATTTATATTATGAGGTTTGTGGAATTGGTGTTATGATAGTGAATTGGAACAAAATAATGTATGTTTGGTATATGTTGTTAGATATGTTAATGCCATTTTATAATGTGCTTAATGATACTTGGAAATGGTTAATGAATTAATGATTTTTGAGATTGAGGTTTAGGCTAAGAAAGGTTTAGATGAAATGGTAGGAATTATGGTTGATTTGGTCGTTTTGGATTGCCTATTTTGCTTTGTTTTGTGCCATATATGTAGGTGAATATGTGTACCAAATGGGGTGGCAAAATGGCTTGGTAAAGAGCCAATTTTTGTCCACACGGGTACAGACATGGGCGTGTGTCTCAATGCATGTTTAAGGCCTCATAGGCTCGTTTAAGGGACACTATGATTGTATTTGAATGACGAAATGGTATTATGTATGTGAAAAGTTTGTCTAATTGTGTTGTAAGTCTGGTAATGCTCCGTAACCCTATTCTGGTGTTGAATATGGGTGAGGGTTGTTACAGTAGCCGAGTTGAAAGCGAGACCATTATTTCTACAGCAAATTTGTAAGGCTCAAAAATTTGATAATGAATTACAAGCAAAACGAGCTCAATATGAGTCGACTTTTGATTCAGAGTTTTGAATAGGGCCTGATGACTGTTTGATGTTTCGTGATAGAATATGTGTACCAAGAAATTCTGAGCTCATTCGGAAGATTCTAAACGAAGTACACAATAGTTGTTTCTCAGTACATCTAGGAAGCACGAAAATGTATAACGATTTGAAATAGCTTTATTGTTGGCACGGCATGAAATGAGATATCTCAGAATTTGTTTCGAAATGTTTGATTTGTCAAAAAGTCAAAGCTAAGCATCAAGTTTTGTCAGGTTTATTACAGCCTATTATGATTCCTGAGTACAAGTGGGACAGAGTAACAATGGATTTCATATTGATTTTTCCCTTATCTCTGAAAAAGAAAGATGTGATCTGGATTGTTGTTGACAGATTGATGAAATCAACTCATTTCATTCCGGTACGTATAGATTTCTCGCTTGATAAATTAGCTGAGTTGTATATTTCTGAAATTGTGAGATTACATGGTGTTCCCTTATCTATTGTTTCGGATAGAGATCCAAAATTTACTTTACGATTTTGGAAGAAATTACAAGAAGCTTTGGGTTCAAAGCTGCGTTTTAGCACTACATTTCACCCACAAATAGATGGTCAATCCGAGCGAGTTATTCAGATACTTGAGGATATGTTGCGTTGTTGTATTCTTGAGTTTGAAGGTAGCTGGAAGAAATATCTACCACTGATTGAATTTGCTTACAATAATAGATTCCAATCGAGTATAAATATGGCACCGTACAAAGCTCTATATGGTCATAAATGTCGAACACTATTGTACTAGAGTGAGCTTAGTGAAAATAAGATTCACGAGGTTGACCTGATCAGAGAGACTAAAGAAAAAGTGAAAGAAATTCATGATAGTTTGAAAGAAGCTTCGGATCGATAGAAATCGTATGCAGACTTGAAATGGAAAGATATTGAGTTCCAGATGGGGGATAAAGTGTTTTTGAAAGTGTCGCCATGAAAAAAGATATTACGGTTTGGTCAAAAGGGAAATTCAGCCCACGATTCATCGGACCGTATGAGATTACTGAGGGAGTTGGGCTAGTGGCATATCGACTATCTTTACCATCTGAATTAGAGAAAATACATAATGTGTTTCATGTTTCGATGCTTCGATGATACCAATCCGACCCTTCACATGCCATTTCCTCGATCGAGGTTGAAATTCAGTCTGATATATCATATGCTGAAGAACCGATTCAAATTTTAGCTCGTGAGGTCAAAGAGCTGAGAAATTAGAGATTCGCATTAGTGAAATTATTATGGCATTGACATAGGGTTGAAGAAGATACATAGGAACCCAAGGATGCTATGAGAAAACAATACTGAACCTATTCACTAGTAAGATTTTTGGGGACAAAAATCCCTAAGGGGGGAGAGTTGTAATAGCCCGGTTTTGGCTAAATCGAAACAGTGGTTTTAGAACCAAAAATCCAATGTTAGAAAATTATTTTAATATTATTTTTGGTATTTACAGCATGTTATTTGATATGTATCAAAATTTCGTGAGCTAATTTTATCGATTGGTTGGTTAATTTGTGAAAAATAACTAAATCGCATAAAATGGAAAAGTGTTTTTCTATTAGTTAAAAGTGTCAAATTACTTTGGCTTTTAATTATGGTGGCCTTAAATGGTAATTAAGCCATTTGAAAGGTAACTGGACATTAATGGACATGTATAAATGAATTTCACTATTATATACTTAAGGTTCATACAGTAAATTAGTTATAAATTATGATAAAATACTAAAAAAAAATCTTTCATATTCCTCAATGGTTAACCGAAAATAAGAATGGGAGACTCCATTTTTGGTGTTTTAGGGTTCAGCCAACTCCTAGCTTATTTGGTAATTGTTTTTAGCTCGGTTTTTTATGATTTTTACGTTTTTTAGATCGTTGCTTCGTATTCTAGCTAGCCCGTACCTTAGATTTCAAAATTGTTAAAGATTTAACATGTTTCCATTGTTGAATACTTGAGTAATTTGATGGTTGATGATGGATTTTGAGTAGTTGTTGATAGTTAAACTAGTTTTGTAAAGTGATTTTTGACAAAAAATGTCAAAAAGGGATTAAATTGTGAAATGTGCAAATTGTGTGGTTGAAATGTGAAATAAATGAAAGCTTTGGGCTGCTAGGGACCTATATATAATTTGACCAACCATGGATTTTTTTGAATTGTGAGAATTTTGTGTATTTGTGAAATAGGGACTAAATTGATTAAATGAGAAAGTTTAAGGGCTAATGTGTAAAAATTCCCAAATGTGTATTTTTGGATTAATTGAATGAGTATATGAATAAATAAGTCAATTTTGAATTCATATAGATCAAGAAAGAAAGAATTCAGATTTAGATCGGGGGAAAAGCAAGGTTATCGAGTAGTCGACCCGATCCGTCAATTCCGATTACGAGGTAAGTTTGTATGTGATGATTTCATTATAAATGTAAGTTAAATACTTTGATATTGCCTAAAATATGATTACGAGGTTTTCATTAATGTATGAATTATAAATATGATCTACGGATACATTCGACGATAGAATTGACAAGTCAGAAATCCCGGTTAAACTTTAGGAATACATTTGGATAGTAGTGTCATGTGATTAGATGATAAGTTGAGTTGGCTTCGGGCCATGATATTAGCACTTTGGATACGAGTTATACCGATTTCGCTTCGGGGCATGCATATCGAATGATTTGGCTTCGGGCCATGATAATAGTTCTTTGGATAAGTTACCTTGATTTGGCTACGAGCCATGGTATAGGTACTTATCATATAAGACTCTTCAGTATCTGATTTATATTCCGAATGGTTCAATAGGTAAACGAATGATGTGGTTGAGAAAGAGGTTAGTACGAGGTGACACAGGTATGCGCAGAACCTATTCAAGTATTAAATAGTGAAAGATCGATGAGTTTGTATTTGATCATGTTTTGAGACATGAGAAAGGTTTGTAGTTAATGTGTATAAGGCTTTGTCATGTGTAATTGGTTGATTTGCATTTATTCGATGAATTAAGTTATTCACAACGAGCTTACTAAGCTATGAAGCTTACGTCGTGTTATTTTTATATATTTTATAGTGAATCAAGGCTACCTCGGATCAGGGAGTCGTCAGGAACATCATCGCACTATCAAACATCCACATTGGTACTTTTGAATTATACATTTATGGTATACGGCATGTATAGGCTAGATGTGGTATTTTGGTTGTGATTATAGCCATGAGATTTGGCTTGTAAATGATGTTAATATTGATGTGTGTTTGGCTATTAGAAATGGCTTGTAAATGTATATGTTTTGGTTTGTATATATATATATAGCCATGAGTGATGGCTAATTTTGGATTGTTTTGGCATGTATTTGGCTAATTAAATGGTAGTGATTTGAGAATTTGAAATGGATGGAATTATAATGGTATGAATTGTGCATTTTGTTGATGATTTTGGCTGCCTAATTGTATAATGAAATGGTACCATTTTGCCTTATGTTGGTACATTGAAGTTGGGGTGGCCAATTGACCTTGCAAATGGCCTATTTTTGTCCACAGGGGCAGAGACACGAGCTTGTGTCTCAACCGTGTGTGACATACAGTCATGTTACACGGCCGTGTGTCCCCTGGTGTTGAAATTGAATTGAAGTCAATATGCTCCATACAGTCTCACACACGAGCGCATGACTGGCCGTGTGGTACAAGTCAGTATACCCCCTATTTGGCATACAGCCTAACACACAGGCGTGTGACTTGGTCGTGTTGCATAAGTCAGTATACCCTCCAGTTTTCACACAGCCTGGTACACTGGCGTGTCATCGGCCGTGTGATACAAGTCAGTATGTATGCCTTGTTTCCACACGGCTTGAGACACGAGCGTGTTTGGAGCCGTGTGAGGCACATGGCCTGTTCACACGAGCATGTGATCCCTATATGGTTGAAATTTTTCTAAGTTTCCAAAAGTTTTTGTATGTTATCGGTTTAGTATCGAACCACTTCTAAAGCTTGTTTAAAGCCTCGTAGGTCCTTATAAGGGACAATGTAATTGTGTTGAATGATTTATGAGAATGAATGCTTTATGTTTGATAAATGTATGCTATATGTTGTGAATTGATTGGTAATACCTTGTAACCCTACTCTGGCGACGGATTCAGGTTAGGGGTGTTAATTAAGTAATTAACAATCATACCATTATTGGCACCCAACACCTATCGGCTATGACGTAGTAAGGTTTTGCTCACAACGCTAGTCGAATGTACCGCCAAAGTTGTTCCCTGCACAGGTCAGTTAAACCAACAAAGTTTTGCATCCAACGTTGGTTAGATAAACTGACAATTGTTGTGCTCTGCACTGGTCGGATAAATCGACAATGTTTTTCACCCAATGCTGGTCAAATAAACCAACAATTGTTGTGCCCTACACAAATTGGTTATACCAACATTACAAATGTTTCAGTGTGCCCAGCACTAGTCAATAAAATCGAGAAATATATACATAATTACTTTATTTTCACAATCTCTCATTTTATATTTTAACCATTTGTATCAAATGACTATAATTAATTTCCTTCATTTATTTTCTAGCCTTATATGTATAACTTCATAGGTCATCATTTCAACTACCAATCCGTTACATATATCAATATAATTATTTATTAAAGTAACAGTTAAATTAATTAAAGTAAATAATAGAGTTTGAGTTTAAGGGCTACGAACTAACCGAAATTATGTTAGTTTCTAATGGTTGAGGTTGATTATTCAAAAACTTTCTCCTTCCCTCGGTTAACGGCCACTTTACTCATTTCTTGATCTAAATATGATAATTTAATTCAATTAACTAACTCAAAACCACAGTAATTCAACTTAAGAAATCTATCTCATAATTATATTTATACATTTAACTTTCAACAATTGACATTTACACAACTTAGTCCTTATCATAAAAACTAACTTAATCACATCCTTATCTAATTTCCTTAACTAACCAAATATACATATGATTCACTTATAGTCCTTAAACTTTTGAATTTTATAATTTAATACCTTGCTATTTTAATTTATAACATTTAACTCCTTAAAAGTTAACACTAGCAAGAATCACTACCTAAGGTAATAATTTCTCATACCATAAGATTTAATAACTCAACCAACATTTCCAACACAATAAACAGTCTCAAAACAATCCCTATACTCATCATATTTTATCCATTTAGTTCCTCAGTTAGCTTGGTCTAGCTTCAAAGGTTCCAAAAATGCAAAATCTATTAGAAATGAAAGTATAAAACACTTACATGCAAAGCATTCAAAAACCAAAGCTTAAGTTTCCCCCTCCTATGGTGTTTTTTCAGTGAAGAAGAGAGCATTAGAGAAGATGACCACTTAAGTTTTATTTTATCAAAGTTTTCTCTAATTTCCTAATTACAATTTTACAATTTAAACATATTTAGTTTACAACTAAATCAATCCATGTACATCGACTATCTTGATATTTGGTATTATTATCCACTAAATCCTTTAAACTTCCTTTTCACATCAATTTATCACATTTACTAATAACTCTCAACTTTTACGTCTATTACACTTTAATCCTTTTTACTTAATTAGCTATTTAAACATTAAAATTTGACCACCAAAATTTTATATGACAACTATCATACCATATAAATTATAAATAATTAATATATTTTGACCCACTAGCCGAAATTGTGGTCCCAAAACCTTTGCTCCTGATACCACAAAAAAAGGGTAGTTACATTTCACTCTTGCGGTGCATCAGGTATACATAACCATATTTGGAATAGTCATCAATAAAGGTTACATAATACTTGCAACCACCTCTTGTACTAACGCCCATGGGGTTTCTCGGCCCTCATTCCTTTTGCATTAAAAGATCACTTAGTCATTTTACCTTCCAAGCGATATTCACATTGTAGGAGATCAACTTATTTAAGCAAACTTCAGATGTTGTCTTTCATGTGAGAAGTTTTAAGGCTTTTATTCGATATTTTAGTCTCAAGCAATGTGCACATATTTGGTTTGATAAAATAGAGATTATTTGGAATTCATCCATTACAGATAAGATTTCAATTTCTAAATATTGCAACTTCATTATTAAAAGTCAAGATTAAGTTGTCTTTATATAAACATGCAACGGAAAATAAGTTTCTTTTAAAACTTGGCACATAGAAAATTTCTTTTTAAAAAATATTCCTAAAATTGTAAAAATAAAAATGTATATCTCCTACTCTTCAATTACCACACTTGTCTCGTTCCTGATCTATAATGATAAGCTTTTATCTTTAATATCTTTCATCTCCTCAAAAATCCTGCAAAGAAACATAAACATGATTAGTGGCTCCCGAATCAATGACCCAACGGTCTATTGAGTCTTCCACTAAACAAGCTTCTATCATCAAGAGTTCAATACCTTTTCCTTTGGTAGCTAGGTATTCTTTCCACTCTTTACAATTAGCCTTGAAGTACCCTTTCTTATTGTAGAAGAAGCATTTAGACTTCGATAAGTCTTTTGGCTTTTTGGTTCTTTTCCTTTCCACTTGTGGTAGCGCCAAAAACCTTGGTCTTGCCTTTTTTAACACGTTTCCCCTTCACCTTTGAGGAAGAAGTGACGACTATATTCACTTCTACTGTTCGAACCAGCTGAACATCATTCAACATCAACTCATAAGATTATAACTCATTCATGCGTTGTGTAAGCGTCAGATTTTTGTTGCCAAGGTTATATGCAGCCCAAAAATCAGCAAAATCCTTGGACAAACTTTTGAACACCGTCTCTATTTGGGTGTTTTGGTCCAAATTGGCCTTATTGTCCACAACCTCGACAAAGTAGCCTATAGAAGTGATCATATGGTCTTTGACTAGAGTGTCAAACTTTTGTTGGGCATTCATTAAGCTAGTTATAGCATACTGTCAAACCAAGGTAGCTTGGCCTTCGAACATGCTTTCTATCTTATCTAGAATCGCTTTAATAGTCTTACAAATCCCAAACTTCTTATGCAGAGTGTTGGTCACGTTTTGCAGAATACAACAATGAGCTATCTCATCAAACTCTTCCCAACATTTTCTAGCTTTAGCTTGAGTGGCCGGAGTGCACTTAGTATCAAGAACTGTTTTAAATTTCTCATAGCTCAAGACAACTATCAAGTTCTTTTTCCATTCCTTATAGTTGTTTCTATTCAATTTGTTTATAGTGGGTATGTTCAATAAGGGAGTTGGCGTTATTTTCGAACTAAAAAGTTTCATATATTAATATCTTTGTATTAATAAAATGTAACACCCCTAACCTGTATCTGTCGCCAGAATAGGGTTACGGAGCATTACCCAAAAACTATAACATAAAAATGTTCATTTCCAAACATTTAATTAATCAGATCATATTCCATTCAAACACATGCATATTTTCCCTTATCTAAGCCCTCGAGGCCTTAGTAACACTTTAAAAAAGATTTGGGACTAAATTGGAAACATTTAGAACTTTATGGAAACAGATAGAAAATTTCACACTGTAGGGGTCACACGGCCATGTGACTCACACGGCTAAGACATACGCCCTTGTCTCAGGTTGTGTAACATTCTAAGTAAGGACACATGGTCGTGTACCAGCCCATGTCCGTGCCCGTGTAACTCACTGACTTGGGTCACATGGCTAAGCCACACGCCCATGTGTCAGGCCATCTAAAATTCGAAATGGCCTCACATGCCAGTGTGTCAAGCCGTGTGCTAAGCTATGTAACTGCCTAACTTGCAACCCTTTAAAACCTACAAGGGACACACGACTGTGTCACATGGCCATGTATCACACACGGTTGAGACACACTCTGGTGTTTTAGGGCCTGTGGACATGAAATTGGCTAAAATCAAGCCATTACCATCACCCCTTTCAAGCTTGAACTTAAACACATTTTGCACTTATGACCAAGGCATCATAAACATACCAAAACATACATAACATAACAAATTCGAATGACCAAATTTCATTCAACCAATATGTCATATAAGACACATCAAAAGCAAGCATTCAACTTAACTACACAAACGCATAATTGGTCACCTTGCTACCATTTTAAAACATACCATACTTGACTTATACCATGTCAAAATAAATTACCATTTGAACCATTATTCTCATGCATATCAAACATACATATACCTAAACTTATACATATTTGACCATATTAAACTACACCAACATATACCCAATTGGTCATTTTTCATACAAGCACATTTAACTAAATTCCATATTCAAGCATACCTTTAATTAACCATATTGCAAACATGCCAAACTTACCCTTTTGGTCATAAAATCATGCATCAACTTAACCATATTAACACCAACCATCAAGATACCATAAGTACATTAACCATAATGACACTTATACATACCAAAACAACAACTAGATCATTTATACACAAATCCACTTATACATGCCATTATAACCTCGATCAAGACGTCAGAATCTACCAATATAATCACTGGATAGTGTGATAGATGTCTAACAAGCTTCCAAACCAATCAAGCTTTTGATAATCTATAAATTAAAGGAAAAATAAATACGTAAGCAATAAATGCTTAGTAAGCTTGTATAAACTTTAAACATAACATTTCATTTTAATAATGAACTTTATGGGGTAATTATAAACCTATACCAACTTCACAAAGTTGATCAAACTTTATAACCATCAACTCATAAATGAATAAGATCATCAATATCACATATATTTCTCATTCCTAACATAATAGGATTTTATAGAACTTTTAACCCTTCCATTTACTTACTTTCCATTGCATCTACTTACTTTAGCTTAAATAACAACATCAATTCACTATTTAGTATATTTGTTCATGAATTAGGTATTTCATCCATAGCATATGTAAATTTCTCACATATAAGTACATCATTCAACTCATCATTTCCTTTTTATCATATTACATTTCATTTCCTTTCCTCACCCGTTTCATATGCATAACACATAAGACGTAAGCATAACATCAACCATGGCCACAAGCTAGTGCATTTAAACATTACTATTTTGGAATCAACTACATGATAAACCATTTCATAAGAAATTACATACTTTGATCCTTACTACCCTTTCATGAACATAAGGACATTTTCATTTGAACACTTACCATTTCAATGCATAACTTTAAAACTAGCATAATACAATCCAACCAATAGCTTGGCACAAGCCTAAGCATCATCAACAACACATGTTAGTGCATCAATTCATAATTCACTTGAATTAACATAAGATAAGTCATTAAACATGAATAACCCCACTTGAAATCATCAATTTCTTAAACATAGACATACTTTCATTTAACATACCCTTTTCATTCCTTTACATAGTTTTCATGATATAAGTCATTAGAATACTTACCGTTCCTTTCCTTTTCATGCCCGTTGAATAAAATGAAATAACATCGAATATTAGGCAAATACTCAAGTAACCATTTAATTCTCTAAACACACTACAACATCACGATTTAATGTAATTATAGTCATAATAAGAATATATAATTACACCAAGGCATTAACATACATTATCAGACTATACTAGTCAAACATTCAACTCGTATTCATACTTATGATACATACCTCACTTGAACGTGTTACCTAAATATCAAATTATCGGAGTGTGCCATGGTATCTTTCAACCATGATCTTTTTTATTCTCGTTTTGATGCCATAGTGTCTTTCAACCATGGTCTTATTCATTTTCCGTCATGTTGCCATAGTGTTTCTCAACGATGGTCTTATTCGTTTGATTTGTAATGCCATAGCATCTTTCAGTTATTGTCTTGCTTGATAGAATCGTGATGCCATAACGTCTTTCAGTCATGGTCTTGCTCGTTAGAATCGTGATGCCATAACGTCTTTCAGTCATGGTCTTACTCGTTAGAATCGTGATGCCATAATGTCTTTTAGTCATGATCTTGCTAGTTTCTGGTATGGTGCCATAGTGTCTTTCAACTATAGTCTTCTTTATTCTCCAGTATAGTGCCATAGTGTCTTTCAACTATGGTCTTAATCATTTTTCGTCAAGCCAATAAACGCAATTCATATATAAAAAATTAGATATTAAATAATCAAAACCATAATTAATTGATTTAATCAAGTTACGAGCTTACCTGGCTAAATTACAGATATGTTAAAGTACAGGGACTTTTTGGTAATTTTCTATTCTCCTCGATTTTCTACTCGATCTTGACCTAAATTAATAATTTCATTCAATTTATTAATTTATATAGTAAAACAATTTATTTTATGCAATTTATTCATTTTTTGACATTTTTACAAATTGCCCCTAACATTTTACATTTTTTCAATTTAGTCCTTGAGCCTAAAACATGCAAATTAATCATTTTTATTACAAAACCATGCCAACTGAATGTTAATAGAATCCATTTCAGCCCATTTTTGCAACAATTTCACATCAAGTCCTTGAACTATTACTATTTCAACAATTTAGTCCCTATTCGACAAATTCATCAAAAATCATTTAACAAAATACTTTTAAATACTAATGCTTAAAATTTATAAATTCACATCTAAATCACAAATATTCATCAATGGCAACATTCAAAATCTTTAACAGTTTTAAAAACGAAGGTACAAGCTAGCTAGACCTAGTAGCAACAATCTCAAAAACATAAAAATTATTAGAAACAGGTGGGAAATAACTCAACATGCAAAGGTTAACCATGGTCGAACCTGGAGTATGCTTTCATGGAGCATTCGGTTGTGAACAAACAAAATGGGGAAGAAAACATTATGTTTTCTTTATTTTATTAACCTTTTTCTTTATTTTAATAATAAAATAACATATAAAACCTTAAAATTAAAAGAAATCAAAGCATTAAACTATCCCACTATTTTAAGGATGGTTTATTTATCCAATAAGGCCATCCAATTATAATTCTTTAATCAATTAACACCTTTAAACTAATAGCAGTTAACTTTTTCAACTTTTACGATTTAGTCTGTTTTGCTTAATTAACTATCGAAACATTAAAAATACTTAACGAAACTTTAATACAACATTAATAGCACTTCGTAAATATTTATAAAAATATTTACGACTCATTTTATAGAAACGAGGTCCCGATACCTCATTTTTTAAAACCACTTGACCTTAAGGTCTTACCATTAGAACTTAATTAATCATTCATTGAACATAAATTATCATATCAAAAACCTTTGTAAAACAATAATTGACTCATAAATATTAAATAATAATATTTACGAACTTCGTCATTGGATTTGTGGCCCTAAAACCACTATTTCTGACACCACTAAAAAATGGGTTATTACATAAAATGTTTAAAAACATTTTTCAACATTAGAATATGCATTAAGACGATCCATGCATCTTACGTTAAATCTTGAAAAAAATTGTAAGTCATTGCAATGATAATTCCCAAATCCATTGAATCAAGCCACCATGGGGTGATCATGATCAACTAGTAAAAACATGGATTTTCATCCAGTTAGTACATGAACCTAATTCCTTAAGTATTCACACGTACTAATAATCGTGTAACGTTTGACCATCATTCTAACTTAATTAGAGCTACGTGGGGAGTTACTTAACTAGAAGATCTTGAATGTATAACCATCAACTCAACACCTATCGCATCATGCACCACAAATCAGTCATCATAGGACAATCTCACCAAGTAGCATGCTTTGACTAGTTGTCCTCTTTTGAAGATAAAATTTCTTGACCTATCGCATGATAATGCCTACCACAAGGGCCAGTCCAATTATAATTTGATCACAAGAGAATCCTTCTTGCTTTTAGGAAATCTCTTCAGTGAAATCCATGTAGAAATCTTATCATGGGGTAGTGCATGTAACACCTCTAACCCATTTTCGTTACTGAATTAGGGTTACAAAATGTTACTAAGTAATACAAGACATTTCACTTCATTTCAGAATAGCTGAACAAATAATTTATAAACATATAACAAACAAAATCAATTCATGGTATAAATAAACTTATGAACCTTAAATCGGGCTTAAGGGGGCCTAAAAATAGTTTAGGATCAATCCGGGGTCAAAATAAAACAAAATAGAAAATTTTAGGAAAACTTGAAAATTTTCAAAAAAGGGGTCACACAACCATATGGCTAGGCCGTGTGAACATTCGAAATGAGGACACCCGATCGTGTCTCAACCCATGTGTCCACCCGTGTAAGTATTCAAAAAGGGCCACACGGCTGTGTCGCATGCCATGTACTAAATCGTGTAACAATCTATTTTGGATTACACGGCTTTGTCGTAGGCCATACGCTAAATCGTGTAACAATCCATTTTGGCTCACATGGCCGTGTCACAGGCCGTGTGGTAGACCGTGCGGATACGACACCTAACTCTATTTCTTTTGAGGAGGCTTCACCAAGTTAGCCATTTTAATAATGTTGTTCCTTTGTTTCATCGCATAGAAGTTTAGTTTTGCCCAAGTCTGAAGATAGAGATAGATATGAATCATCCGCTGTGGAAGGAGATGCGGCACTTGCCATTTCATCCCTAGCCTTCGTCTCGTATAGGACATTAGTTCAGGTCAGCCCCTTGGTATGCTAAGATCAGTATCACGCGTAGGTGAATCATTATTTAGGTTTTTAGTGAGTTATATTTTCCTTTCAGTTTAGTCCTTTTTTATACTTTTGTTATTGTTTTAACTTGGATTCATTTTCGATCCAAGGCTTTAATATATTAGTTTTTCATTATTTTGTTGTGATTCCAATTGCAATTAAGGAGATCTTTGCAACTATTAAAGGAGATTTTTATTCCGAGCTTCAATCGATATCGAAAAAAATATTTCTTTCTCTACTTCTTACTTTTATTTAATTTGTTGTTTTGCATGTTAAATATGACTTTAGAAATTATTATATTTTAAACCATGAGTAGCTAATTTTCTTGGGGAGTTTAATGAACAAATTGTGAATAATTAACAAATGAACAAGGGTTGAAATTCAGGTTAGTTGGTTTAAATTATATGTGATTAAACCCTAGGGAGTGACACTCCTAGGAAGTAATTTAGGATATCAAGAAATAAGTTTACTGAGCACCTCATAATTTATCCCGGTCAAGAAAGTGAGACCGAGAGGTAAGCGTGTATTGGTCGATTAGTTAATTAGTTAGAGGCTTAGAGGTAATAGCTAGTTAATTAATAGCTAACTCGATAAAACCCGAGTTCTGAAGTTAATTAGGATCACTAAAGTGAGTTAAGCTCCCGCCTGTTTTATTGGATTACTTTTTCTTGTTAAATTGGTTATTTTTTAGTAATTAATTTTTAAGTTAATTAGATTAATTAGTTTTAAGTGATTTTTCATAATATGATTTTGAATCGATACTATTTAGATTTACTAGTGTAGAAAATTAATTTCGGTTAAATTCAACCTCCATTGGGTACGATATTCGAAATATTTCCTAAAGTGTTTCGTTGTAACATTCTTCTATATTACAATTTGACTCGTATATTTGCGGGCACCGCTATTTATTTGATTATTTAGTTCACTTCAATATTTCCAATCCAGACATTCGCACGTCTAACGGCAATCACTAGACAAAAATCGAACCACCCATGGTAATAGACTAAGTCCCAAATCTCATTACAAAGAGAGTTGGATGGGTCGAAACCATGTTCAAGAATGAATATTTTCCCTTGGATAGGCATAAAATAATTTTCAACCTCTTTATTTGTAAATCACTCCGGAACCACTGGTGGAGGAGGGTCCAGGTAGGACCTAGTTCCTTTAGGTTGTCTAGGCGACATTTTAGCAACGAGATTTTCCTCTAACTTAAATAAAATAATATTATCAAAAGAAAAATCTAACAAACTAGCTGACAACAACAACAACAATGCAATTAAAAAAATGGAAATAATTAAAACAAAATTTTCAAAATAAAGAACGGAAAAGGAATTTTTAAACTGTAAAAATTTATTGAAGGCGATGGCAAAGTGGGTTGAAACGTGTAGCGTAAGAATAATAGTGTTTCAGAAATAGCTATGTTTAGAACAACCATTGTTTGGAACAAATTGTGTCATAAATGTCTCTTAAAGTATGAGGACCTAAGAAAAGCTGGGCACGAGGAACCTAAACAAAGTAAAGTCGCCACTAACCAATTTAAGCTAGGTCAGTTAGCTACTTATCGCTTAAGATTTTAGGACTAATCCTAAGGCAAATAAAAGAAATCCTAAAAACTAACTTAGTCTCATTACCAAAAACTGGGTTTGAGAGTACGATTACATGCAAGGAAGGTTAAAGCATCCCTAAAATGCCTATCCAAAGATAGTCCTACAAAGTTCAATCATTAGGGTTTCTTAATTCTAAAGTTTCTAACTAGACTCCGAATTAATCGAATATAAACTAAAAATCTAATCGAATTTAAAGACTAAAATCTAGTTATATACTTAAAATCTAAATATAACTCAAAAAATTTGAATTTGAACTTAATTAGCTTAAAACTTAATCTAACAAAAACCTAAAATCTATTTTTTTATTAAAAATTACAAACGAATCTTATTTAAATTTATAACCTAACTTATTAAAATCTATCAATCTAATTTGACTAAAACTTAAAATCAAATTCTATTTATAATTATAATATATTATTTTCCAAAATTAAAATCTAAACCTATTAAAAGCCAAAAATCTAATTTTACTACAACTTAAAATCTAACTTTTATTAAAAATTACAACCGAATCTCATTTAAACTTATAATTTAATTTGCTAAAACCTATCAATCTAATTTTACTAAAACTTAAAATCAAATTGTAATTAAAATTCTAATATATTTTTTTCCAAAATTAAAATCTAAACCTATTAAAGCTAAAAATCTAATTTTACTACAACTTAAAATCAAACCCTTTTAAACCTATAATCTAATTTTACCAAAATTATAATCTAAACTATTAGAACCTAAAAATATAATACTATTACAACTTAAAATCAAATCCTTTTTAAACCTATTATCTATTTTTTCCAAAATTATGATCTAAGCCTATTAAAACCTAAAAATATAATTTTACTACAACTTAAAATCAAATCCTATTTAAACCTATAGTCTAATTTTACCAAAATTATAATCCAAACCTATTAGAACCTAAAAATATGATACTACTACAACTTAAAACCAAATCCTATTTAATCCTATTGTCTAATTTTTCCAAAATTATGATCTAAGCCTATTAGAACCTAAAAATCTAATTTTACTAGAACTTAAAATCAGATCCTATTTAAACCTATAAACTAATTTTACCAAAATTACAATATAAACCTATTAGAACCTAAAAATATAATTTTACTACAACTTGAAATCAAATCCTATTTAAATCTATAATCTAATTTTACCAAAATTAAAACCTAAAAATCTAGTTTTACTAAAACTTAAAATTCTAATTGATGAGAAGATCAAAAATAATTCTAATTCTAAAGATTTGAACTAAAATCTAATGAAAGCTAGAAATTTAAATTAAAATCTAATTGCATACAAGAGAAGTTATACTCAAAATCAAAATAAATAAAAAAAGGAATTGGAAATTTCAAATCAAAGAAAATTAAAGAATAATAAAATTAAAACAAGATATATAAGGAAATCAAGGAAAATAAAATAGGACAAAAGAACATTGTAGAAAATATGAAATTAAAATTTGAAAAGGAAAATGAAGTACGGAAAAGTTTTAATTAATTGACAATTAATTTACCCGAAATTTCACAATTTAAAAGGATTTCAAAATAACAGGGACTGTATTAAAACTATACCATGCAGCAGAATCCTTTTGCAATGTCAAGAACACGGAGGGGCTCTTTTGAAAATTATCCAATTAAACATATATAAAATTTAAAACTCTCATTTAATTTCAATTATTCCTTCATTTAAAAAACATTTTTTTTCTGTTTACTGCCCAGCTAAATGGGCTTTGGACCTCAAAACATGTTTTAGACAAATTTGAAATTAATTGGGCTCAAAGCTAAAGAAAAATTTGGGCTGCTAACTTATTTGTCCTCCAAATTAAGGACCAAAACAGAATTTAAAATTGGACTCAAGTTTATTAGGGCCTGTTCAAAATGAACACTAATTCGGGCTATTCAAATAGAAAAAAATTTGGGCATTAAATTGGGTTTTTAACATATTCAATTTTTATTTGGACCTTTAAAAAGAATAGAAAACTAGGTTTGGTTTGGGCTTATTTTAAAAAGTACAAACAAAATCAATATGCACTTCAAAAATTTTATTTTGGCTCTTGGAAAACGATTTTGAAGAGAATTAATTTATTCCACAAAATAATTTTATAAAAAATTAATTATTTTTTGAAGACAAATTTTATATTTATCTTTAAGCAAAAAGTTTGATATTATTATTATTTTAATAATTAACACTAAAGTAATTATTTTAACCCATTTCTTAATTCTAATTTTTAAATTAAATCGATAACAATTTAACTTTGAAATCTAAATAATCAAATAAAAATTTATGTTCTGAAATTGAAAATCCAGACAAAATTAGGTGTTTATAGTTTTCTCTTTTTATGTGTTGTTTTTTTGTTGATGCATGTACGGATAGGGTGAAATTTATTAAACTCTAGTAACCAAAGCTGCCAATTTGCAAGTTTGGAAAATCAACAGACTTGCGATGACTTTTTAGATGGAATCTTGGCATTTTTGGGTTGAGATATCTCATGGCGTTTGAAGATCTATCTCTTAGCTTCGAAACACATTTTGAATCACTCAATTTTGAGTTCAGGAGCTCAAGTTATGACGTTTTAGTGAAAACTATGCAAGCAGAATTTTTAAATGGGATAATGACGGGAATTACAAATTTCGAGTTTTTAATTCGAGTTTAAATTATATTGGATTCAGGTTTTAGGCTTAATTTTTATTATATATGAGTCCAATATTGTATTTATCATCTCTTACTATTATTTTATTATTATTTTATTCTAAAATTTTTATAGTTATTAAGTTGTCACACCCTTTACCCGTGTCCGACGCCGGAACAAGGTATGAGGCATTACTGGACTTAATCGTTCACAAACAAGCAAAAACTAGGCTACAAAATTTCTTTTAATTCAAAACTTTTCATACACGTGCATAATGTCCAATACACGGGCCTACGAAGCCCTAAACATGCATTGAAATTAGTTAGGGACTAAACCGAGAACCTTAGAAAGTTTTGGGAAAACTTAGAAAATTTCTCTCCATGAAATAAGATCACACGCCAGTGTGGACATAGGGATACGCCCGTGTGCCTTTGGCACACCTGTGTCCTCAGACCGTGTAACTCTCTATTTATGATGTCAGCATGCAAATCGAACCTGTAACGCCCCCACGCCCGAGGCCATCACCGGAGTCGAGCTTGAGGGGTTACCGAACATAATTTATCAATTTAAGAACTTCAAATCATTTGTTTCTACATTCACAGCTTTCTAGCTACTCGCGTCACAGTTACAAGAAAAATCATATCTCGAGTTACGAAACTCGAAATCAAGATCTGTAAATTTTCCCTGAATCTAGGCTCATATATCTATTTACTAATTTTTTTATAGAATTTTTTATTAGGCCAATTAGTACAGTTTATTAATTAAAGTATCCCCTGTTTCAGGGTTCGACTGCTCTGACCTCTGTGTATTACGAATCAGATATATCTCTATCCAAAATTTCAATGACTATGAGGTTTGTTTCTATTAAAACTAGACTCAATAAGGAATCTGTAAATATAAATAAAAACTTCTAATTATTTTATTAAAATTTATTATGAATTTTTAAAGTCAGAACAGGGGATCCAGAAATCACTCTGGCCCTGTTCCGTAAAAGTTTAAAAATCTCATAAAATATAATTTATATTCCTGTTTTGTTCAATTCATATGAAAATAGACTCATTAAGCTTAAATTTCATAACTTACTCATCATTTAGTTCTGTTTATACTATTTTTAGTGATTTTTCAAATTCATGTCATTGCTGCAGCAATATTCTGTTTTAAGGCAAGTTTCATCTTTCCATGAATTTTTATGAACTAGATAACCTGTTAAACTTTCATGATATCAAACATGATCTAAATTAGCCATCACCATGACTTATCAATATCAAACATTTTCTCAACCAAACATGGCCATATCATAAAATTATTTACACAAAATAGGTATATTGCTATACATGCCATACTTAAGTAGTTGTACAAGCCATTTACCAAGATAAAAGTCCTTTGGATAGTGTGATCGAACTTTCGACCTGTCCCGATTCCTGAGCCGGCTTGTTCAAAACTACAGTGAATGAAAAGGAAGGAGTAAGCATAAATGCTTAGTAAGTTCATATGTAAATAACAAGTAACATAACAATACAAATATACCAAACAACTTTAGCATGGTACCACCAAAACATATATCACATCTTTAAACATTATTCATCATCTTACCACCTTATCGTTGTTGTATCTATTTTCAACCCGAGGGTTAAGAACATACCTATCCAAAGTGTTCATTTCACAACACTTACCCAAAACGTCACTTATATCTTAAGTGCTCTTCCATTAAACTAGAAATTTCACCCGTTGAACACATCGGAATATAACTCGGATACATGGATAATTTGCACATAAGTGCCACATATGTAATCAAGAAATCATGTAACCCGCCCCTAAGTGAACTTGGTCTCAACTCAACGAGCTCGGGCGTTCGCATCCATAAATGAACTCGGACTCAACTCAATGAGTTCGGATGCCTAGTTACATCTCACGAACTCGAACTCAACTCAACGAGTTCGGACATTTGCATCCATAAGTGAACTCGGACTCAACTCAACGAGTTCGGATGCTCAACCATCCTAGTGACATGTCACTTGTATCCTAATCTATTCCTAATGTTCAAACGGGCTTTTTCCCTCGATCTCACATTTGCCGTCTTCCATGGAATATCGGAACCGATACTCGGTAGCAATTCATATTTATCAAGTAGTAAACATAATTTGCATATTACTCAACATTAACCACAAAGCATAATATTTCACGATTAAAAATCAGCATATCATATAATTAACATTAATAACTTAAAAATAACATTTATGCTACATTATTTACACATGAACTTACCTTGGTACCAAAATATAAAGATTTTGCAATTTAGTTCACAATCTTTTCTTTTCCTCGATCACAACTTGAATCTCGTTTTTCTTGATCTATAATACCAAATTAATCTTATTTAATACATACATTTATCAAAACAGCATTTAATACGAACTTTAAAAAAATTACACTTTTGCCCCTAAACTTTTGCATAATTACACTTTTTCCCCTAGGCTCGGGAATTAAACTTTATTCATTATTCTTATGTTTTATAACATTCTGATCACTTTTCCCTTCTATGGCAACATCAAATTCTCTCTCTAACATATACTTGTGACTATTAGGTATTTTTACCGATTAAGCCCTTTTACTCGTTTTCACTAAAAACCGAGTAGCACAAGTTGTCTAACATAATTTAAAACCCCATATTCTATCATAAAACATCAAAATACACAAATTTCACCTATGGGTATTTTTCCAAATATAAACCCTAGGTTGGATTATTGCTAGCATAAGCTTAATCGAGCTTCCGGGATTCCAAAAACGTAAAGAACATTAAAAACGGGGCTTGGAATCACTTACTATGGAGCTTGGAAGCTTGAAACAAACCCTAGCTATGGAGAACCCTTGAAATTTCGGCCTAATGAAGAAGATGGACAAAAATTGGCTTTTAATTTTGTTTTTAATTCATTTTAATAACTAAATGACCAAAATACCCTTACTACTAAACTTTCCAAAAATTCCTTCCATGTCCTAATTTTGTCCATGAACTTAAAATTGGTCAAATTGCTATTTAAGACTTCCTCATTAATATTCCAAAACAATTTCATACTAAAAACTTCTAGAATGCAAGTTTTGCAACTTATTCGATTTAGTCCCTACTTTCAATTTAAGCACTTTAGGCATAGAATTTCATCACGAAATTTTCACACAATCATGCAATCATATCATAAACATCAAAATCATTGTAAAATAATTATTTCTATCTCGGATTTGTGGTCACGAAACTACTATTCCGATTAAGCCCTAATTCAGGATATTACAGAACCACACGGTCGGCCACACGCCTGTCTCCAGGCCGTGTCCCTCACACAATTGAGACACACGACCGTGTCTCAGCCCATGTCTCAGCCTGTGTAGTCAACACTTCGGCTATTTTCCAAGCTTTCATGTTATCCATAAACCCTTACAACCTTATACATATTAAAACCACGAATCATGGCATCATTTTAGTGATTAAATACTCTTTATTAAGACATATCCATAACATTAACATGTCCTCTTACATGTAATGCATGCAATGCACTACTCATACAATACCAAGTCTAGATTCCTTAATTCACATTCATAAGACTTGTCATTTTGATGATCATTTTTACCATTATACTATGGTTACCAACTTATCCATCAAGCACTCATGTTCAACCATTATCGCGTTGTTTTTATAACATGCAATTACTACATGGCTATGGCCACCTCAGTTGGTCATAGAGCATACATCCAACACACATGTCATATTATCAACCATGCATGGCAAACAAACATTATCACATCATAAACATTAGACATGACAAGAATAGCTAGGTTTACAAGCCATAATCAATATGAGCCACATTTCATGGCCATATACATATAACTTAATATATGCCAATACATTTGGCAAAAGTATAATAACACATGTCAATAAACTAGATCCCTATACATGCCACTCACTTGAAATTTTTATTATATACTTCATTATTCCAAAGGTAGTGACTTTATAGTGTGATGCTGCCTCTGACGATCTCCAACCCCGAGCTAACCTGACAGGCTAAAAGAAATGAAAAGGAGGGAGTAAGCTTCACGCTTAGTAAGTCCATATGAAAATAATAAACAATTTATCAATATGCTTCCACCAATTCTTACAACATGATCTCAAGGTAATACTATCATAATTGCCCTTTTTTCCTATGTTCAGGTCAAGCTGTTTTCTCGAGTCACAGTCACTAAATTATTTATATCTAGAGTTACGAAACTCAAAATTAAGATCTGCTAATTTTTTCAGAAACTAGACTCACATATATTCTTACCCTAAAATTTTAAGAATTTTTTATTTATCCAATTAGTACAGTTTATTCTTCAAAGTCACCCTTGTTATGCTGTTTGACAGCTTCAACCTTTCTTTACTAAAAATTAATTATCTCCTCACACAGGATTCGAATGATGTTCCCATTTGTTTCTTTTGAAATATACTCATTAAGGATTCTAATCATATAAATTTTAACCCATAATTATATTTTTACAATTTTTAATGATTTTCCCAATTCAGGATAGAGGATTTCGAAATCATTCTGACTCTGTCTCACAACAATTTAAATATTTCATAATATGAAACTTTTTTGCTTACACTGTTTCTTCTATGTGAAACTAGACTCATTAATATTTAATTTCATATTTTATTCAGCCTCTAACTTAATTTTCACAATTTTTTGTGGATTTTTAAAGTCGGACTACAGCTGTTGTCCAAAACTATTTTAGTGTAAATTAATGATACTAAGTTTATCACACCTTATTAATTCATTTTCACCACATTTGTAAAGATACATATTTATACATCATATGTATATACCTATAATCACAATTTCATCACAAATCATTCTCATAGGCATGAATTTACATATTTACATCTTCACCAAATGTGCATCATAAACCGACATCATTTCTCATGAGCTTGGCATACATACCTATGTTACTCAACATGCTCATATTCATTCCTTACTAATCATACAACATGAATTGAATTCACACCTTATCAATTTCATGTAAGTACCTGTACCACTCACAACATAGCCATAAGCTCTATCATTTTGACTTAAACCTTAAATTTCTCGTTGAATCATTTGGAATACCACAGGATAATCACTAAGCCTCAAACATAGGGTACGATGTCGATGCTATGTTCCAAACATGGTCTTACACTGGCTCACACATCTAAGTCGATGCCATGTCCAAGACCTTACACATCTAATTTGATGCCATGTCTAAGACAAGTCTTACACTGACTTACATATATCGAGGTCAATGCCATGTCCCAGACAAGTCTTACACTAGCTCTCATCTATCGGTGTCGATGCCATGTCCCAGATAGGTCTTACACTGGCTTGTATATCTCGAGGCCGATGCATGTCCCAGACATGTCTTACACTGGCTCTTATAATGTGGCTGATGCATGTTCTAGACATGTCTTACACTAGCACACATATTACCCAAATGTTATGGCATTATTATCCAATATATTCCTAAGGTTCAACCGGGAGTTTATCATGATAAGTCTCATCATACCATTACTTATAGATGCATTCAAGCCTTATATGCGAAATCAAACATTCAATGCATAATAACGATAAAGTTGTAATATTTACACACAACTTACTTGTTTCAATGGAATGTCATATTCCATCAAATTTCTAATGTATTCAATCAACACAAAAATGTTATTAACATTTGGCATCACTTTCTCATACATAACCCCATCAACATATAATTAAATACAATCATAGCAGAATAGATTTTAAGTATATTAACAATAACATGGATAGCATGTTTATTTAGTCACACGGACTTACCTCAAATGCAATTTCGGCTAATTATTCCATTTTAGTCCATAACCTCGTACTTTTCGATTTGAGCTCAAATCTCGATTTTCTTGATCTGACATGATGAAATTCACTCATTTAATCATTACATTAATTAAAAAATTCTATAATTCAAAATTTAACAAAATGACCATTTTGCCTTTAGACTTTACAAAAATTACGATTTTGCCCTTATGCTTGTAAATCAATTTTTATCTAATTTCCTCCTTTATCAATCCTAGCCGAATTCTTTTTATAACTATAGTAACTCAAAATTTCAATTATTTCACACATTTACAACTTATTTTACAACTTTACAAAATAGCCCTTTTTAGGTGTTTTCATGCAAACTTCTTTCACAAAAGTTGTTTATTACACAACCATGACTCATTTTCTTCCATAAAAATTCAGTAACAAATATGAGTATTCACATGGAAAAACCCTAGACATTCAACCATTTTGCAAAATAGTCCCCTCATTAGCTAGATTAAGCTATAAGGGTTCCAAAAACACAAAAATTAACAAAAATGACCATCAAAGTCACTTACTTGCAAGGGTGAAGAGTGGCTGAAATTGTCAAGCTTCTAAAACCCCAAGTTTGCTGATATTTTTGGTGGTGAAGAAGATGACCACTTAGTCTTCTTTTTCTTATTTTATTTTTAGTCAAATTAAGTCACCAACTCACCTAACTTTGTCAATTTTGTCAATTCTTGTCCCCTATGGCTGGCCAAGCACCTATTAAAGGTCTATTTGCACTTTAAACACCCCCAATTATAGTTCTCTAGGAACTTGGTATATCAATCTAGTAAAATAAAACTTTTGCCCTTTATTTAGTCCTTTTTTGAAATTAAGCTCCCAAACGCTAAAATTAATTCATCAAAATTTTCATGCTCTTATAAAAACATGATATAACACCAAAATAAAAAAATTCTCCAGCCTCGGAATAGTGGTTCTAAAACCACTGTTCCGATTAGACCCAAAATCGGGTTGTTACATAAGTAGTTTAAGTTATTTATGAGTCTTATGTTAATAAGAAAATTTAGTTTAAAACTACTTCTTGTTTAGATTAAATTAGAGTTCTAATATACTTAAGAGTTTTATTTATATTTATTTAGCTAGCTTATATATAGGCTTTTCCATTGTACACAATTCATCCAATTCATTATTATTCTATTTCTCTTTAAGTTAATAAATTCTCTCTAGGTTTTTCTTTTCAAGAAGTTCTCTGAGTTTCTTTTGGAAGAGTTTTAACAATCTTTTCAGATTGTGGGGATCATCTTCAAACTTTTTCTTGTCAATCTTGGAGGGGAAATTAGATATGCTTGAAGGGGGTTGTGTATTCTTCGTGTTTCCAAGACTTCTTCGGACTTTTACACGTCACGTTCTATCTTTCCATTTATCTTCTTTATTCACTTCCTTATTATTCTATTCTTTGATTTATTATTTTATTTTAGTTATTTATCTTAATTGTTTTATCTGACTTGGATTCGATTTCGTTTTAGGTTTGTGTCAAAAATTCAAATTTCTTTCCGAACGTCTAGAGCTCTAAGTCAGATCCGCGACTTTTACAAACTTTACGATCCACTTCCGCGTTCATCTGTCTCATTCTTTATTATTTTGTATCAGATTTGGGCATTTCTAGGTGCTTTTTTTGTTTTTATAAACTGATTTCTAGCAAACAGCCTCAACAAATTTTTTTACCACGACAGATTTCGGGAAAAAAATATTTTTTAGTGGGTAAAATTTTTTTCAAACGATTTAAAATTTTACATACTACTTCTTGGCAGTATTTTAAGGTATAAAAAATACTTTCCACAAAAAAATTGATCGAAAAAGTACAGAAAAATACGAAAAAAGAGGAAAAAATAAAATATTATGTGGGTTGAATTTTGTGCCAAAACTTTCTGGATCAGATCTATATTATTTGAGGAGGCTTCGCATTAAATTTCGTGATTTTTGGAAATCAAGAACACCTGAAGTTTGTCAAGTTACTTTTGTAATTTTTCAGGTTTTCAGGTTTCAGCAATTTTCATTGACTCTTAGCCTTACGTTTTCATTTGTTGTTGTTTTTTTTTTGCTTTTTATCACTCCTTTATGCATTCTAACACTTTATTGTTTCTTGTGTTAGTAGGTTAAAGCACGTTACACATTCCTTCCTCCGTGCAATAGAATTCTTTGATGTCTAGCTGATTTTGGACTTAGAATTCTCTTAGGTTTGCTTTGTTAGTTTGATTCTAATACATTCTGATTGATTGATATTGAAACCTTTTAAAAGATTCACAAGATTAATTCTTACCTCATTAAGAATTTGATTTTTATTTCTGAGTGCATAACAGTGAGGTTTGCTTAATTTTTCTTTTCTTGAATGTTGTGTTCTTTTCAAGCTTTCATAATGATTCAAAATACTATGATTGGGAAGCTAAGAAGGTATAAAGAGGTTTTAAATGCTCGAGATCAACAATGTGACACTATTCTAGACACGATCAACAAAAATTTAGAATGTATAAGTACAAAAATTGAGCATCGAAATCGTAATTGGGGTGATAAGACTGATCAGCCTCATCTTCGTGCAAATGATGAGACTTTAGTTAATAATGACCGTAGACAATATTTTTTAGCCAAACCAAAGTTCAACATTCCACCATTTCGTGGGAAGAATGACCCCGAAGCATATTGTGAGTGGGAATCAAAAATTGAACTTATGTTTCGTTACTATAAATGTCAGGAAGAATAAAAGGTCCAATTGGCGACCCTTGGATTTTCAGATTATGCATTGATTTTGTGGATTCAACTCGGAATTTATCGTCAAAGAAACCACGAAAGGGTAATTGAAACATCGGATGAGTTGAATCAAGTGATGCAAAAGTGTTACGTTTGTTCTCATTATTATAGAGAGGTCTCAACGAGACTTCAACGCCTTGTTCAAGGTAATCGATTTGTTAATGAGTACTTTAAGGAGATGGGGATTCTTATGCAAAGAGCAAATATACGAGAGGATGAAGAAGCTACCATGGTGTGATTTATGGATGGCTTGAACATTTTGATAGCCAATGCTCTTAATATTCAAACCTATATTGATCTTGAGGAGATGGTGTAACACCCCTAACCTGAATCCGTTGTCGGAACAGGATTACGGAGCATTACCAAAGATTACGAATCAAACAGACAAAAATTTCAAACATTTCATAACATATCAATATTCTTAATAAAGCCAATCAAGTCTATACATATTGTCCCTTATACGAGCCCTCGAGGCCCTAAATACACGTTAGAAACAAGTCGGGACTAAATCGAAAACTCAGAGAATTTTTTGGAAAACATTAAAAATTTTCAAAGCTACAGGGGTCATATGGTTGTGTGGCTAGGCCATGTGACTCACATGACCAAGAGACACACCGGTGTCTTAGGCTGTGTGGGCATTCGAAATAGGGAGACACGGCTGTGTCCCAGCCCGTGTCCATGCTCGTGTAACTTATTGACTTAGGCCACATGGCCAAGCCACATGCCCGTGTGTTAGGCCGTGTACCCTTCGAAATAGACTCACACGCTCGTGTGCCAAACTGTGAGCTAGGTCGTGTAACAGCTTGACTTGTAACCCTCTGAAAGCTACAGGGGACACATGGCCGTGTGTCACACATGGCCGTGTGCCACACACGGCTGAGACACACGCCTGTGTCTCTGCCTACGTGGACGAAATTAGGCCATTTCACAAGCCATATTTCTCACCCAATTTGACACAAACCTACACCCAACATTATGCATATAAGCAAGCCATAATAAGGTACCACAAACCATGCATTTTCTAACCTTATACAAATGGTACGAGCACATGCAACCAATATGCCCTTAGGCACCTCAAATGACAATTTATAAACATGACTAACCATGTGTTCAATATAACCAATTGATCAACTAACATATACGCATATTTACACAAAACTTACCATGTAGATCAATTATCAAAAAATACCATTTGGTACCAATTATACCACTTAATCACTAGCATCAAATGGTCATATAATTCACATATAACTTGTACACTAAAACACCAAATAATCCATTCAAACAAGTACCAGTCCACAAAAATTCTATCAAGCTTCAAAGCTTATACAAAAATGCATATTCAAACCACCATTCTACCTTCCATCATTCTACCATATCAAACCACACATCAACATGATAAAGCTACCTATATACATACCAAAATATACCAAGATACAAGCCAAATCATGTGGCCACAATCACAACAACAAATATAAGCCAACATTAGCCAAAATAACCTATACATGCCATTATAACCAAAATTAAACATCCACAAGTACCAAAAGAGCCGATGGATAGTGTACCACCCCTCACCCATATTCAACTCTAGAATAGGTTTATAGAGTATTACCAAACTAATAAAATATTTAAACATTCAATTTACATATAATTTCACATTTCATGCAAACATTATTCAAACTCAATCATAATGTCCCTATAACGAGCCTACGATGCCCTAAACATGCTTTGGGAGTGGTTCGGGACTAAACTGATAGCTCAAAATTTTTTTAAGAAACTTAGAAATTTTTTCTCAAAACAGGGGACACACACCCGTATGTCTGGGCCGTGTCTCTCACACGGCTATAGACACGTCTGTGTAATAGACCATGTGGACATTCGAAATAAGAACATATGGCTGTGTCCCAGCCCGTGTCTGACCCCGTATAACCCTTTGACTTGGGTCATATGGCCAACACACACCCCTGTGTGGCTAGCCCATGTGCCCTAAAAATGGCCATACACGCCTATGTGCCAGGCCATGTGCTAGGCTATGCCAAATCTGTAGGGTATACTGACTTATGCCACATGACCAAGTCACACACCCGTGTGTGAGGCCGTGTGGGGTATACTGACTTGGTTTTTAATTCAACACCAGGGCACACACGGCCGTATAACATGACCATGTGTTGCGCATTGTAAAACCCCATACCCGTAACCCAGGCTGGGGTAGAGTGCAAGGCATTACCTAACGTGATCACATGTACACAAACAATCTCGAGTCACCCATACTCGATCCAATTTAAAACTTTTTTCAATTTCTACTTTAATCTTCTTATTATGGGCCTACGAGCCCCAAATCGACCATTAGAAACTAATCGGGACTATACTGGGTCCTTAAACCAACTATGAAAATTTTGTCCCTAAAACAGGGCACACGTCTATGTGGAAGGGTAACACGCCTGTGTGGCCAACTCGACATGGTCGTGCTGATGGCCCGTGTGACTCACATGGCCTACACACCTAGGGACACGCCCATGTCCTTTACCCATGTGAAATTAATTTCTAATTCATACCCACAGGGGTTTCCACACGGCCAGATACACGTCCGTGTTGATGGCTCGTGTCCCTCACACGACCAGGACATGCCCGTGTGTTAGCCCGTGTACAAAAACCTGGGTATTCTATTTCTGATGTCAGCATTCCCAAAATGACACACGGCCATGGCACACGCCCGTGTACTAGGCCGTGTCCTCTACACGGCTTAGACACATGGCCGTGTCTTTATCCGTGTGCTTATTGTCATGCATACTGACTTGAAATTTTTACGTGCAGGGGACACACGGCCAGACTTCACGCCCTTGGGGCAGACCGTGTGTCACACACGGCCTAGATACATGCCCGTGTGCCTACCTGTGTGGACAATATAAGGCTATTTAACAAGCCTCATTGCCCCCTTTACATACCTAGTTTCATACACATACCAACCAATACCAACACAAGCACAATTCATATAACCAATTCAACCACAATAGACATTCATTTAACCATGATAACGCATCTTTTATAAATTCAAAATGAATATTAACTATCATTCAAAGCTTAATACAAATTAAAGGGTTTCCAACCCAAGCCAACACATTTGGCCAGTTCTCAAAGACACAAAAGAATAAAGTCTAAGTCTTATACATTTCATTTTCAAAAATATAAATTCAACAATACCGAATGCTTCGGTTGATAGTGTGATTGAAATCTCTAACTTCTGGAATCCTTGAGCTAGTTAGGTGGCACTGTAAGGAAATGGAAAGGAAAGGGAGTAAGCATAAAGCTTAGTAAGTTGTATATAAATAAGTATACAACAACAATTTATCCATAATCAACATGCTCATAACACCAAAGTAGGAATAAGTGTAACTTACTCAATACCATCCATACAAGTCACCTAGTATATATACTGATCTCATACCTCATACGTACCAATTAGGTACCTGTACCATTCACCACACGGTTATAGTTTCCTTATTAGCTTAAGAACATAACATTCACTGTTGAACCATTTGGAACACTAGCGGATATTCATTAAGCCTCATGTAACACCCCTAACCCGTATCCGTCACCGGAACAAGGTTTCGGAGCATTACTCGGATTTACATATCATTTAGCAAAAATTTCCGTTAAATACTTATTGATTCAATGCATCCTATAGATAAATATATTATCATTCATTCAATAGCTTGGCACTTGTCTTAGCATCAATCAACATTGTTACTATACTTACGCATATTTTATATAAACTCAACATTGATATACTTATTTTCTCAACACGTCACACTTGAGTTTAATAATTGTCTCCACCTACATAATTTCCTTGTATCAATAAATCAAAGATAATCATATATGTGCATGTCATGAAATATATCATTCTCTTACCGTTTAAAATCATTTATTTCATTATATTAAAATTTCATGTACCATAATTTCCATATATTTCACGTATATTGATTCCGATAATAATTCATATCAAACTCAACATAAATCAAATTCTATATGCACATACTTTCCACACCATGTGTCCATATAACATGTACAAATCATTATATATATACTTCAAGCATATATGGTAATAATTCATTTCGTATTCATATTGTTTCATATTATACGAATGTACTAATATTTCACATTCAATCCAATATAACATACAATTTAACATATTTTCATTCTCATTTATGATACACAAATTTACCTGACAAAATTGCAAAAATAACCAGATTTAGGGGCATTTTGGTAATTTTTCATTTTCCCCAATTTTCATCCGATCTTGATCTAAATTGATAATTCCATTCAATTTATTAATTTAGACAATAAGTCAATTCATTTCCTTCAAATTGGTCATTTTTGATATCCTTACAAAATTACCCCTAAAATTTTACTTTTATTCAATTTAGTCTCTGAGCCTAAAACATACAAATTAGCCATGCTAGCTGAATAGTCATACATATTATCCTCTTCCTCCTCTCCATTCCTCATCCTTAATTTATATAACATGCTACAAGTAACATTATCAATCTTTCACTATTCACTTATATGTATATTCAAAACTGCCCATTTGCGTCATAGTCACTAAATTATTTATATCTTGAGCTACAGACCTCAAAATTAAGATCAGATAATTTTACCTAAAACTATACTTACATATCTTCTTACCATAAAATTTTCAGAATTTTTGGCTTAGCCAATAAGTACAGTTTATTCTTTAAAGTCACTTCTATTCTGCTGTCTAACAGTTCTGACCCTTCTTTACTAAAAAATAATTATCTCCTCGTACAGGATTCAAATTACGTTCTCGTTTGTTTCTCTTGAAAATAGACTCATTTATGATTCTAAACATATAAATTTAAGCCCCTAATTATTTTTATCAAATTTTTATGATTTTCCAAAGTCAGAGCAGGGGAACCAGAAATCATTCTGACCTTGTCTCACAAAATTTATCATATTTCATGATTTACAATTCCATTTCTTACATCATTTCTTCTATAAGAAACTAGACTCAATAATATTTAATTTCATGTTTTATTAAACCTATAATTAAACTTCCACAATTTTTGGTGATTTTTCAAATTTAGCCTACTGCTGCTGTCCAAAACTGTTTTAGTGCAAGATATTATTTACCATGTTTATAACACCCTTATTCCCTTTCTCTACAATTTTCCCATCACTTTCTCCTATTTCCCTTCACTAACTCATCAAGATCATAGAACCTGATATAAGAAGACTCTACTATAACACTATTTCCATGTTTTCTCAATAATAACAAACTTAAAAATATATTGAAATATTGATGTACTTACCTTGTTCTATTGATTCCAATCTTTAATTTGATTTTCTCTCTCCTCCAGCTTCTATTCCTTGAATCCAATTTGATATTCTAACTCCCCATAGTCTCCTTAACATTTTTCTCCCTTGGTAGCTATGGAAATTCTTTTGATTTCTAGGTGAAAATGGTGAATTTTTGGTAGAAGGACTAAATTGTAAAGAATGAAAAGTTTTTTTCTTCTCTTCTCTTCTTCCTAACGTGAATGCATGGAAAATGGATGAGAATTTTCTCATCTTCCTTTCTTTATATATACTAATAAAATAATAATAAAATAATAAAATATCATATATAAAAATCAAATTAAAATATTAATAACTAATATTTAATTAATTAATTAATCTAAAATATCTCCAACATCATCATTACTTTCTAGATTTCTCTCTTCCAATTGACCATTTTGCCCTTTGTGATCTTTTAAAATTTCATTATTGAGTCATCACTTAATTTTGGTAAAATTGCAATTTAGTCCCTTATAATTCTTCACCTATTCAATTTGGTCCTAATTCATCAATTTTCCTTGGTTTCTAGATCCTTCCACCCTTAAAGTATTTTCACTATTAGCCCTTCAACTTTTTTATATTTACACTTTAATCCCTCAAATTTTGAGTATTTACTCTTGGGCTACAAAACTTTTCTCACTTCTATAATTTAGTCCTTTCTTCAATCAATATGTCATAATATACTTCCTAGTGACATAACTCAATTTTCCTTTTCTTGTCACTTTATTTCCTTATTTTACTATATTAAGAGTAATATCTTACTGTATAAATTTTCGGGGTGTTACACCTCAAATGTGGGTAAGGTGCTGATGCCATGTCCCAGACATGGTCTTACACTGGCTCATATCTCAAGTCGATGCCATGTCCTAGACATGGTCTTACACTGACTATCATCTCATAGCCAATGCATGTCCTAAACATGTCTTACACTGGCTTACGTCCCGAGGCCGATGCATGTCCCAGACATGTCTTACACTAGCTCTCGTCTCAATGCCGATACCATGTCCCAGACATGGTCTTACACTGGCTCTCATAATGTGGCCGATGCATGTCCCAGACATGTCTTACACTAGCTCACAAACAAATGACCCAAACGTCATGACATGAATATCCAATTTACTTCTTAAGGTTACAACGAAATTTCCACTATCTCAATTATCATTATACATTCTCAATTTCACAACCAAACAATTCATGCTATATTAACTTAATACAATTCAATACATACATTAACAATGTAATTGTATTATTTACATACAACTTACCTCGGATTACAAAACGTATACGACTAGTCGGTTTAGTCAATTTGCTTGGCTTTCCCCCGATCTAGGTTCGGATTTGACAATTCTTGATCTATATTAGCAAAATACACTCATTTAATCACTAAATTCAATTATGCAAATCAAAATTCAAATCTTCATAAAATGACCATTTTGCCCCTAGACTTTGGCAAAAATGACTATTTTACCCCTATGCTCGAAAATTGATTTTTATCGAATTTCTTTGCATCTCAAGCCTAGCTGAACTCTTTTTACTCTTATAGAAACTCCAAATTCATCATATTTCACACATTTATCAACTATTTTACAACTTGTGCAAAATAGTCCCTTTAGGTGTTTTCATGCTAATACCTTTCACAAAAGTTGTCTATTACACTACTAAGACTCATATTCTTCCATAAAAACTCAGCAAACATCATGAATCCTTTCATGGCAAAACTCCAAACGCTTAACCATTTTACAAAATAGACCCTTCATTTGAAAGCTCATGCTTCTAGGGTCTCAAAAATGTAAAAATCATTAAGAGAAACTATCAAAATCACTTACTTGAGAGGGCTCAAAGTTGCTGAAATTTTTGAAGCTTTCAAACCCCTACAATGGCTGATATTTTCGGCTAAGAAGAGAGAAAAGATGATAGCTTTTCCTTTTTGTTTTATTAAAAATACAACTAGTCAAAATTGGTGACCTAAGCTTCACCTAATTTTGACCTTCTCTCCAATTTGTCTCCCATGGCCGGTCAAGCTATTGTCTAAGGGTCTAATTACTCTTTAAAGACAATTTTGGTTCTCTAGCTATTTAACATCTTTAGAGATCAAATTAGGACTTTTGCACTTTATACGATTTAGTCCTTTTTCACAATTGGGCTCATAAACGCTAGAATTAATCCACCAAATTTTTCATGCACTATAATAACCATGCTATGACTCTATTTTGATAATAAAATAATTTTTCTAACTTTGAATTTGTGGTCTCGAGACCACTATTCTAACTAGCCTTAAAATTGGGCTGTTACACACACCCATGTCACAGACCGTGTGGACAAAAATAGGCTATTTACCAAGCCATTTTGCCACCCAATTTGGTACACACCTACATCAAACCAATTAGAACCAATACAAGGCATAAATAAGCATTCTATTAACATTTTTCAAGCATAATTCATACCATCTCAACACCAACCAATACAACTACATCAACACCTCAATATACCATTCAATTTCATACCAAAACTCAACTGCACAACACATCTATATGCACTATTCCATCTAAACATTCCTTTGCCTAGAACCATAAGCATACCAAACTCAAATTCAACCATTAGCTACTCAAACTAATAATCCAAAATCAACCCTTCACAAGCAATATAAACCACATCACAAAATGGCATTAGCACACGCACATATATATATCACCAACTAAGCCAAATAGATCAACTTACATGGCCATATACAACATTATATACATAACATCTATAAGCCAACACGAATGGCCAAATTCATAACAACACATATTCAAAAATAACCAAAGTCCCTACAAATGCCATATACTCAAAACAAAAGCTTAAAGGTACCAAATCGTTTGTAAGATAGTGTGATGAAATCTTTGACGGTTCCCGAATCCGAGCTAGCTTTGAAATCACTATAAAACATAGAAAAATAAATGATGTAAGCTATAAATCTTAGTAAGCTTGTATGAAATAAACTCAATATAATCATAACCACATAATTCAACTATTGATTATAGATACATGAATTCACATCAACTAACAAATCTTTCAATTACTCATTCACAAACCTATATACTTTCTTCACCAATTCTTCGATTCAAAGCTAATTTGGTTGATGCACATACCTGTACCATCTCGTACCAATCTCATTATCAACCAAATCATTCATTTACCCATTAAACCGTTCGGAATAGAAGTCGGATACTCAGGAGTCTTGCACATTGAGTACCTATACCATGGCCCGAAGCCAAATCAAGGTAACTTATATTCGAAGTATTGATATCATGGCCCGAAGCCAAATCAGTCAATATTCATGGCCCGAATCCAAATCAGTATAACTTGCACCCAAAGTGCTAGTATCATGGCCCGAAGCCAACTCAATGTATCCCCTAAAGACATGTCACTAGTATCCTAAACTATTCCTAAAGTTCAACTTGGATTTCGAATGCCAAATTACCATCGCGTCATTGTCAAACTTATCTTAAGTCTCTTATTCACAACTTATACAATATCAAAGCATTTAAAATACATTTATAATGAAATTTATCACATACGAACTTAGCTCGGATGTGAAAATGACGAAATAAGTCGATTAGTCGATAACTTTTATTTTCCCCCAATCTAGATCCGAATTCTACTTTTCTTGATCTAAATATATTCAAAATTAACTCATGTAATAATCTCTCTATTCAATTTAATCCAAAATACTCATTTAAGCACATTTACACATTTGCCCTTGTTATTTCATCACTTTTACAATTTAGTCCTTATTCAATAAAATCACAAATTAATGAAATTAAAAAAAACCCATGCTAGCCGAATTACTATTATGCCCCTGCAGCCCATATTTTTCATTTATTTCACATTTCAACATCTAATTTTCCACATTTCACAATTTAATCCCTAATTTGCATTTTTACCAAAAATCACTTAACAAAACTTATATAATTCACAACCAACGTTCATAATCTATCATCAAACATCAGAACATAGATGTATTCATCAATGGAATCATTCAAAATCTTTAACAATTTTGAAAAATAGTCCCTGGGCTAGCTAGACTTAGTTGCAACGATCTCAAAAACATAGAAATCATTAAAAACGGGACAAAAACGAACTTACAATTGAGCAAATCAATAACCGAACCCTAAATAGCTTCCATGGCTTCTTCTTCCTTTGATTTTCGGTGATGAAAAGAGAAAATAAAAGCTTTTTCTTTTGTTTAACATATTTTATCTTAATTATTAACTAATTTACTATATTAAGCTTTTAATTTATAAACAAAAATCACTTAAACAATACCCATAATTGTCCACTTACTAATATAATGGGATAATTGCAACATAAATCCATCAACTATTTAATTTCATAGCTAATAAACCCTTTTAGTTAATAGAACTCCAATTTTTTTCTTTACACGATTTAGTCCTTTTTATCAAATTGACTAGTCAAACGATAAAATTTCTAAACGAAACTTTCACACAATCATTCAATCATGCTATAAAAATTAAAATAATAATAAAATAAATATTTTGACCTCAGATTTGTGGTTCTGAAGCTACTTTTCTGATTTAACTAAAAATAGGTTGTTACAGATAGTGTGATATAGCTCCGACAAGCTTCCAATCGGGACGAGCTTCCGATTCACTATAAAACATGAAAAATAACACAAAGTAAGCATTTAAGCTTAGAAAGTTCATATAACATAGAATTTAATTTACCATTGATCAAATAATAGGTAAGTAACAAAGCATAAACTAACACAACTTGGCCAAAAGCCTAAGGATATATACACCAACCGCATTAGTCATGTAAATTCATATATGAATCAATAATTATGGATGAGATCAACAATTAATCAAGTTTCCATATATTTGTAACATTCATATCATATATCTATATATCATGTAAAATCATTTCCATGTATTCCATGTAAATATCTGTAATAGTTCGTATCAAACTCATATTGTCTCGTAACAGAACATTACCCGTTGAACCATTTAGAATATCATTGGGTACTCGGGAATAGCTCACACATAGTGTGCTAAGCTTTAATCTGTCAATTTCTTTACATGTATGCTCATACGAGCTATGATTCGGTATGCTCTAACGAGCTGCAATCAGTAAGCTCCTACGAGCTGAGAATTAGTAAGCTCTCAAGAGCTACAATTGGTAAGCTTTCACGAGCTGCAATCAGTACTCCTTAATGACATGTCATTTGTATCCTAGGAATTCCTAAGGTTCAAATAGGACTCGGTAATCGTTGTACGTCGTTGGATATGTGATCGATATTTATACATGGAAATTATACAAATCACATACATATAATTCAATTAAAACATATAAATACTCAATTTAATTACACGAACTTATCTCAACGAGTATACGTAGATATGAAGGCGATTAATCCGAGATTTTCTCTTTGGCCCTATCTATACAGATAAATTTAACTCAATTTACTATATATATAACATTTGATTTAGTCCAACACATATTCTGGCAAAATTACTATTTTACCCTATATTTTTAATTTCTTTGCAATTTAATCCCTATGCTCGAAAAATGAAATTCATGCAATTTAACCATTACCCAAGCCTAGCTAATTTTTATAAATATTAGTAGCAACCGATATATTTCATAAATTCAAATTTCACCATACAATATTTTCTATTTTCAGTTTAGCCCTAATTGATAATTTTATAAAAAAAATTCCTTTACAAAAGTTGTTTATCTAGCAACAACCATCCATATTCTATAATCAAACTTCAAAACTCAACCACGTTCATAAATGGTAAAATCCTAACAGTTTTACAAATTAGTCCCCAGGCTAGCTAGATTAAGCTACAACGATCCCGGAAACATAGAAATCATTAAAAATGGGACAAGAATCGCTTACCAATTGAGCATTCAAAGTTTCTAAACCCTAGCTTCCAAAAATGGATTTTCTTTCTTTGATATTTGGTTGAAAAAGAATGGAAGAAGTGGTTTTATTTACTATAACATATAATTACTTCATTACCTAATTAACCTTTAAAATTAAACCAAATTTCAAAATTGCCAAGCCAATATCTTCCACTAACTCATATATGGAATAATTACCATATAAGAACCTCCACTTTAAACTTCTATAGCTATTTAATACCTTTAGCTATTAGAACTCAACTTTTGCACTTTATACGATTTAGTCCTTTTTACCAAATTGAACATGTAAACGGTAAAATTTCGTTGTACGGTAATAATATCATGCAGTAGACCATAAAATAATAAAATAATTTTTTTAAATTTAGATTTGTGGTCCCAAAATAACTATTCTGATTTCACTGAAAATGGGCTATTATAGATAGTACAGAAGGCAATTGAGACTGAGCAACAATTTCAACAACATAAATCTCATCCATTTGGCGCATCACACTATTATCGACATACAATTTCTAATTCTACTTTCAAGAATTCGAAACCTTCTTATGCTATTAATAAGTTGCTGCCAAAACATGCTGAGACTAAACCTTTTGTGTGGAAACGTGGGGCTCCTACAAAACATTTTTCTACATCTTCCAAGTAGCTCATTTCTACTAACTTTTCACCAAAACAACAAAGAGCTCGTGCCATTGAATGTTTTACGTGTAAAGGGCGCAGACACTATAGTCGTGATTGTGCAAACACGAGACTTTTGTTGATAAAAGAAGATGGCAAACTTTGTGAACCAGAAAAAGATGATAATGAGAATTTAATCCTCAAATCTATGGAGTTAGATGAGATAGAAACATCATGTTATCCTATTGAGATAGATTGTACTGAATTGAAATGGCCATTTTGTCTCTTGGGCTCGACAACCACTAACGTAGCAAGTTAGGGAACCGAGTGTGCAACCTTCCCAACACATACAAAATGTCCGCCTTTGCACAAGATGAAAAGATTACTTTTGGAAGGACATGGACGGAAGTGTCAGTCCCATAATGCAGATAATTGATGAATACTCATTGAGAAGGGTTAAGTGTGGGTTCTAAGCCTCATGAACTTTTTTGGAGGAGTCTTGATAACCTTTGGCTAGATGAGTTTAGTGGCTCATGCTTTTCAGGAAAAAAAAATACAAATTTAATGGAATAGAATTTTATTGGAAAATAAAAGGAACAAAGAGGCTTTGATAGTGTGGGCGACTTCGACTTCAAAATCCCGAGTCCGATAGCTGAAGAACCAAAATCTATAAAAAAGAGAATCAAAGAAACGGAGTAAGCATTAAATGCTTAGTAAGTTTTGAGCAAAGAGTTTAGACACAACCAAAGTATAGCATTCATGTAGCTAAACGGATAATTTCATATGCACAAATTTTCAATATCATACTTACTTCACATTACCAACCCTTATGTTCATACACAAAAGATCAACTTAGCCAAAGGCCGGTAGCTCATTTATCAACTGAGCGAATACTTATTTGTAAGGGCTCAACTAATTCAAAGCACATACGAAACATACCTCAATGCTGGGATGTTACAAGCGTATTAACTGAAATTTTTACAGCAAGATCGTTCATTCCCGAATCACGTACCTTCGGAATTTAACCGGATATAGCTACTCGTTCAAATGCCTTCGGGACATAGCCCGGTTATAGTAACTTGCACAAATGCCTTCAGGACTTAACCCGGATTTAGTAACTCGCACCAATGCCTTCGGGCTTAGCCCGGAATTAGTAACTCGCACAAATGCCTTAGGATCTTAGTCCGGATATGGTCACTTAGCACAAAGCCTTCGGGACTTAGCCCGGACATCATTCGAATAACCATGCACATTTAACAATAAATCATGACACATTCGTATTTCATTTTCATTAGCAAAACTCAAACACAAGACACTTATCACTCTTGCAATTTCGGCTCAATAGCCACACACAAAGAGCATGATTTTGATTTGCTTAAAACATGATCTAATCAAATCATAATTTAAGCTCTATTACTCAAGAACTTACCTCGGATGTGGTCGAGCGATTTCGACAGCTATTCGATCACTTTTTCCTTTCCCTTATCCAACTGTGGTCCTCTAAGCTCTTGAGCTAATTCAAACAAATTTAACTCATTAAAGTCTCATTTTGCTAGCTTATGGCCGAATATGACAAGGAGTTTGATAGGTCATATGGCCACCTTTTAGCTCAAATACACAATGGTCATACGCATTTTTAATCACATCAAGCAATTTAATACAATTCATTCGAACATCAAAAGAGAAGCTCAAGGTACTTAGCCCATATATACATTAGACATTAGAGTCACATATGTACGAAATCACGAATCGAATTCAACATACTAGCTAATATTTCCCTTTAGCCGAATTTTCTAAGTCAAGCTAAAGCCATCAATAGGCTACCTATGGCCGAACATACACATAACTTATGTACTTATTCATGTGGCCGAACATACATGTCTATGTTGGGGCCGATTGCAACACTTAATACATTCTACAAGTATGGTCACTTGTATTGACTAAACACCATTTTGTTTCAAGTTCAAAACTTGGCTAATACACACATATATACACTAGTAAAACATCCTCTCCCTTTCCATCAATTTAACACATGCATTACTCATTAATATACAAAAATTATATTCGGCCTTAGCACACAACTTGCTAGCCGATTCTTCTCCATCTAGCAACCAATGCACATATGTGCTCATTCGTTAGACTCTACTTCATCTAACAACAACCATATTTTTCCCTTATACTTCCTACCATGGCCGAATGCATCACAACACCATACCATTTCAGTTTTTGGTCATGGTTAAACAAAGAACTTAATGTCTCACTCAAAAATGCTAAAAAGAAGATTCAAGAATCATCAATCCACCATCACATGCACCATTACAAAGCTTCACTTTTAGCATGCAAATGATATCAACACAAATCCACCTTAGCCGAATATCATCTCCATGACATAGTAAAGATTTGAACCATGGGCTAGTTAGAACTCAAGCTAAATACTAAAATATACATGAATCTCATGGAGCAACCTCAAACATACCTTAGCCTAGTTACATGCATGGCCGAACCTCTTCAACATTTCCTCCTTTCTTTGCTTTTGAATTTCGGTCAAGGATGTTCAAGGATGAACACACATTTTTTTTCTTTGTTTTCTTTCTTCCATTCACGGCAAAGGGGGGGCATGGATGAGACCATTTTTTTTCATCACTCCTCCCTTTCATTATTTAATTACCATGCTCATTATTTTATTGTTTCCTCCCATGATGCACCAACACAACATGTCTATGACATGTTTTGCCCATCACCCTTTGTCCATCCTAATGTCATGGCCGGCCACTACTAGATGGGGGGAAAATTGACATGCAAGTCCCCCCTTTTTCAACATGCACTAATAGGTCATTATGTTTTGATCTATCACATTTCAAAAATGTCACACATAAGTCTTATTGACTAAATTCACATGCAACTTACTAAATAGAAGCTTAAAATTTTCACACATTTATTTTAGACAATAAATATCATATTCAAACAATTTGGTGACTCGGTTTAGCGGTCCCGAAACCACTTTCCTACTAGGGTCACTTTAGGGCTGTCACAACTCTCCCACACTTAAGAAATTTTCGTCCCCAAAAATCTTACCGGTAAGTAGGTTTGGGTATCGTTCTTTCATCGAGCTCTCGGTTTCCCAAGTAGCTTCCTCGATCCCGTGTTTGAGCCATAACACCTTCACTAACGGAACCCTTTTGTTTCGCAACTCCTTCACTTCACGAGCTAGGATACGCATCGGTTCTTCTTCATAACTCATATCGGCTTGAATTTCAACCTCTGATGGGCTAATTATGTGCGATGGATCAGATCTATAGCGTCGAAGCATCGAAACATGAAAGACGTCGTGAATCTTTTCAAGTTCAGGGGGAAAAATCAATCGATACGCAACTGGACCAACTCGTTTGGAGATTTCGTACGGCCCAATGAATCTCGGACTCAACTTGCCCTTACGGCCAAATCTGAGTACCTTTTTCCAAGGGTAAACTTTAAGAAACACTTTATCTCCCACCTGATATTCAATGTCTTTTCGTTTCAAATCCGCATACGATTTCTGACGATCTGTGGCTGCTTCAGACTTTCACGGATTACCTTTACTTTCTGTTCGGCATCTTTAATCAAATCAACTCTGAAAATTTTACTTTCACCGAGCTCGGTCCAAAACAATGGTGTGCGGCATTTACTCCCGTACAAAGCCTCGTAAGGTGCCATCTTAATACTTGATTGAAAACTATTGTTGTAAGCGAATTCAATCAAAGGTAAGTACCGTTCCCATGAACCACTAAACTCAAGGATGCAGCATCTCAGCATATCCTCGAGTATCTGAATTATCCGCTCGGATTGACCATCGGTTTGGGGATGAAAAGCGGTGCTAAAATGCAACTTGGTGCCCAAAGCTTCTTGCAATTTCTTCCAAAATCGTGAGGTGAATCTCGGATCTCTATCCGACACGATAGAAATAGGTACCCCGTGTAATCTCACAATCTGAGAAACGTACAATTCAGCTAGTTTATCCAATGAAAAATCCGTACGCACGGGGATAAAGTGAGCCGACTTAGTCAGTCTATCAACAACAACCCAAATCGCATCCTTCTTACTTGCTGACAATGGCAGTCTGGACACAAAGTCCATTGTGACTCGATCCCATTTCCACTCAGGTATCATGATTGGCTGAAGTAATCCTGAAGGCACTTGATGTTCCGCTTTCACTTGTTGACATATTAAACATCTTGAAACAAAGTCAGAGATGTCTCGTTTCATACCATGCCACCAAAACTGACGTTTCAAATCGTTGTACATTTTCGTACTCCCCGGGTGAATTGACATTCGGCTACAATGGGCTTCGTTCAGAATCATCGAAATGAGTTCTGAATTCCTTGGAACACACAAACGACTTCTGAACCTCAAACAATCATCATCATCAATTTGAAACTCCGATTCCTTGTTCGGAACACACTCAGCCCGTTTTGCAACCAATTCATCGTCGACTTTCTGAGCTTCACGAATTTGATGAATCAATAATGGTTCGGCCTTTAATTCAGCTACTAACACATTGTCGGGTAGAACAGACAAGTGCACATTCATCGCTCGTAAAGCAAACAGTGATTTCCGGCTTAAGGCGTCCGCAACCACATTAGCCTTTCCCGGGTGGTAATCAATGACAAGCTCGTAATCTTTCAACAACTCAAGCCAACGTCTTTGTCGCAGATTTAAGTCTCTTTGAGTCATCAAATATTTGAGACTTTTGTGATCCGAAAATACATGGCACTTTTCACCAAATAAGTAATGTCGCCATATTTTTAAAGCGAATACGATGGCAGCTAGTTCGAGATCATGGGTCGGATAATTTTTCTCATGTGGCTTTAATTGTCTCGACGCATAGGCCACCACTCGACCTTCTTGCATCAATACGCAACCCAACCCAAGTAGGGATGCGCCACTATAAATGACAAACTCTTTGCCTGATTCGGGTTGCATTAAAATTGGAGCTTCAGTCAAATAAGTTTTCAGTTGATCGAAACTTTTCTGACATTTCTCCGTCCATTCGAACTTAACATCCTTTTGAAGTAGCTTCGTCATTGGTGTGGCTATCATCGAGAAACCTTTGACAAATTGTCGGTAATAACCGGCGAGCCCCAGGAAGCTCTGAACTTCGGTAATATTTCTTGGAGGCTTCCAGTTAAGTATGGCTGAAATTTTGCTCGGGTCAACTCGAATACCCGATGCGGATACCACATGACCCAAGAAGCTAACCTCTCTTAACTAGAACTCACACTTACTGAACTTAGCATATAACTGCTTATCCCGCAAAATTTGCAACACTAGTCTCAGGTGCTCAGCATGTTCGGTCTCATCTCTTGAATAGACCAAGATGTCATCAATGAACACAACTACGAACCGATCCAAATATGGTCTGAAGATCCGATTCATCAAATCCATAAATACCGCAGGGGCATTAGTGAGCCCAAACGGCATCACTAAGAACTCGTAGTGACCATATCTCGTTCTGAAGGCAGTTTTGGGTATGTCCGAATCTCAAATTCGCAATTGATAATAGCCCGATCTCAAATCTATTTTTGAGAACACTGAGGCTCCCTTCAGTTGGTCAAACAAATCATCGATACGCGGTAACGGATATTTGTTCTTTGTTGTCACTTTATTCAGCTGACGATAGTCAATGCACAACCTCATGGTTCCGTCCTTCTTTTTCACGAACAATACTGGTGCACCCCAAGGTGAGAAACTTGGTCGAGCGAAACCTCTATCCGTCAATTCTTGCAACTGAGCTTTCAACTCTTTTAACTCGATTGGTGCCAAACGATACGGAGCTATCGAAATCGGCGTAGTCCCAGGTACAAGCTCAATACCAAACTCTATCTCCCGAACAGGTGGTAAACCCGGTAATTCTCCAGGAAAAACATCCGGGTATTCACAAACCACCGGCACAGATTCGGGTTTCTTTTCTAATTCTTTGTCATCAAGTACATACGCAAGGTATGCTTCGCACCCTTTTCTTACATATTTCTAGGCCAACATTGAGGATATTACAGCTGGCAACCTGTGACAGCCCTAATGTGACCCTAGTCGGAAAGTGGTTTCGGGACCACAAGACCGAGTCGTAAAATAATTAATTGCTATATTCTATGCTTATTATGTGTGAACATGAGTATGTGGAAGTTTCATTCCCTAATTTTACCAATTGCATGAGAAATTGTTAATAGGGATCGATTTGAGACATGGTGAAAATATGATAGTCCAATTTAAAATGGTCTATTAGTGCATGTACCAAAAAGAGTGGACTTGTGTGACAGCCCAAAGTTGACCCTAGTCGGGAAGTGGTTTCGGGACCGCTAAACCGAGTCACCGAAATGTTTGAATGTGATACTTATTGTCTAGAATATGTAATTATGAATGTGTGAAAATTTCAAGCTTCAATTTGGTTGACTTCATGTGAATTTAGTCAATAGGACTTATGTGAGAAAATTCTAAAATGTGATAGGTCAATGTGTGAGGACCTATTAGTGCATGTGGACAAAGGGGGGACTTGCATGTCAAATTCCCCCCTACTAGTAGTGGCCGGCCATGACAAGCATGGTAGGCCAAGTTTGATGGCCAAGACATGTCATAGACATGTTTTGTTGGTGCATCATGGGTGGAAAAAAATAAAATAATAGGCATGGAAATTAAATAATGAAAAGGAGTATGATGATTACACAAAAAAAAAAGTGTGTAGTTGATTCTTTTCCCCCCCATTGCCGTGAGCTAAAGAAAAGAGAGGAGAAGATCTTTGTTCATCCTTTTCTCACCTTCATTTAGCCTAAATTAGAAAGAAAAACAAAGAAAAAATTTTCTCATCCTTTGGTTCATCCTTGGCCAAAAATTTTAAGGAGGAAAGAAGAAGAAAGGTGAAGAGATTCGGCCATGCATGTAGCTAGGCTAAGGTATGTTTGATGATGTTCCATGAGATGCATGCATGTTTTAGTTGTTAGCTTGAGTTCTACCTAGCCCATGGTCTAAATCTTGCTATGTGATGGAATTGGCACTTGACCATGGATGCATCATTCTTGGTTGGTGTTTGATGTTGTGGTGATGAGGCATGAGGATGAGTTAAGATTCGGCCTAGGTGGAGGTTGTGTTAATGCCATTGCATGCAAAATATGAAGCTTGTTAATGATGCATGTGATGATGGCTTGATGATTCTTGAACCTCCTTTTTAGCATTTTTGTGTGAGCACATATGTGCATTGGTTGCTAAATGGAGAAGAATCGGCTAGCAAGATGTGTGCTAAGGCCGAATGTAACTTTGCATGTTAATGAGCAATGCATGTGTTAAATTGATGAAAAGGGGGGAGGACGCTTTACTAGTGTGTATATGTGTGTATTAAGTGTTGAAATCGACCCCAAAAATAGACATGCATATTCGGCCAAGGGGAAAGAAATTAGCTAATATGTTGTGTTGATGCATGATTTTTGCATGTATGAGACTTTAATGTCTAATGTATAAATATGGGCTAAGTGCCTTGTGTTCATCTTTTTGATGCCTAAATGATGAAATCAATTTATTTGTTTAATTAAGCTCAAGAGCAAAGGGGAAATAAATCCGATAAAGGGAAGGAAAAAGTGGTTGAATAGCTAGTGGAATCGTTCGACAACACCCGAGGTAAGTTCTTGAGTAAGAGAGCTTAAATTACGATGTGATTAAATCATGCTCTATGTGTGGCTATTGAGCCGAATGTGCAAGGACGATATGTGCCTTGTGTTTGAGTTTCGCAAATGAAAATGAAATATGAATGTGCCATGAATTATTGTTAGATGTGCATGATTAATTGAATGCTGTCCGGGCTAAGTCCCGAAGGCTTTGTGCTAAGTGAATATATCCGGACTAAGATCCGAAGGCATTTGTGCGAGATACAAATTCCTGGTTAAGCCCCGAAGGCCTTTGTGCGAGATACTAAATCCGGGTTAAGTCCCGAAGGCATTCGTGCGAGTTATTAAATCCGGGTTATGTCCCGAAGGCATTGTGTGAGTTACTAAAACCGGGCTATGTCCCGAAGGCATTTGAACGAGGAGCTATATCCGGTTAAATCCCGAAGGTACGTGATTTGGTAATGAATGAGCTTCCTGTAAAATTCCAGCGAATACTCGAAAAACATCCCAATATGGGGATATGTTACGTATGTGTTGAATTTAATCGAGCCCTTACAAATAAATGTTCGCTCAGTTGATAAACGAGCTACCGGCCTTCGGCTAAGTTAGTCTATTGTGTATGTACATAAGGGTTGTTAATGTTGTGAAGCAAGTTTGATATCGGTAAATTGCGTATTATGAAATATTCCGTTTAGCTAAATGTGTGTTATTCTTTGTTTATGCTGGAATTCCTTGCTCAAAACTTACTAAGCATAAATTGCTTACTCGTTACACTGCTCCTCTGTTTTATAGATTTTTGGTTCTCCAGCTATCGGACTCGGGATCTTGAAGTCGAAGTCGCCCACACTATCAAAGGCTCTTTTGGGTACTATTTTGGTTGAATTTTGATATGGCATGTATAGGACTACCCATTGTTGTTTTTCGAGTACTTTATGAAATGTATAAGTGTACAGCCATGCGAAAATGGCTTGTAGAAGTGGAGTATGGCATTAGACCATTCGTGTTTATGAATGTATAGATGGTTTCATGATGTAACTATAGTTGGAATGGAAGTGTTGAGCAAATGATCAGCCATTGGAATGGCTAAGTATGATCATATGTGGGCATATGTATGACAAGGCCCTAGTTGGTCCATGAAACCCCGAAAATAGGTAAGGTTTACTTTGAAAGCAGAGGTGGACAGCAGCAGTGGTGTGGATTGGAAAAATCACAAGAATTCGTAGGAGTGGAATTAAATAGTGAATAAATTATTTAATCGAACCTTGATGAATCTACTTTCATATGAAAGTAACGAAACAATCATATGAACAGTACAGTAAGAGATATTCGGGTTCTTGTGGAACAGGGCCAGAACAGTTTCTGGATTCCCTGTTCCGACTTTGGAAATTCACTATAAATTGACCAGAGATAATTAGGGGTCATACCATATATGTATGGATTCCTCTCTGAGTCTAGTTTCCATAGAAACAAACGGCATCAGTATTGAAGCTCTGTGCAGAGAGATATCCAAGTCGTAATGGGAAAAGGTCAGTGTAGTCGACCCCTGTAACATGGGAGACTTTGACTAATAAACTGTACTAATTAGCCAGACAAAAAATTCTAGAAAAAAATACATAGGTGGGGACATGAGTCTAGTTTCAGGGAAAAATCACAAAACTGATTTTCGAGTTGTGAAACTCAAGATATGATTTTTGAAGCGACTAGTACTCAGACTGGGCAGTGTCTGGAAAATTTTTTTTAAAGTTTGTTAACATCTCGTGTCCGACTCCAGTGTCGGTCTCGGGTTCGGGGTGTTACAACTTGCATGTCAAATAGACCATTTTTGAATGTGAATGGCCGGCCAACATACGCATGCATTATGGTGTTCCCTTGTCTTCATTTTTTTATATTTGGTGGGAATTATGTATAATAAATTTATATTAGTAAGTGGTGATAAAAACAAAGTTCCATCATCTTTTCTATCATCTTGCCGAAACCATAAGGAAAAGAAAAGAAAAATGGAAGCTAGGACATTCGGCCAAGTGAGTTTATAGATTAAGGTATGATATCATGTGGTTCTTTTGGCATTTTTTTGTGAAGTTGAGTTGTTTTGATGCTCATGTGTTGATTTTTGAGTTGTGTTGCAAGAAACCTTTGGTTATGTTCTTATATGCCAAATTGATGATGTTTTGTAGTATGTGATTTGAAATGGTTATAGATGAATATGAACTAAGAAACATGTATTATTGAGTAAGTAGAAGATAGAATGGGGTTTAAATGGGAGGTTCATTTGATTTATTTTTGTCCTTGTATGAAAAGTGGTTCTTTGTTAAGGCCGAATGAGTCATGCTAGATTAGTTGAAAAGAATGTTCATGTTATGAGGTAATTTGAATAATTGACCGAAACATGGAAGGAAGGGCAAGATTTATAAATTATGTTTGAGGGTGAAAGGAATAATGAAAGTTGTATTAAGTTTAATGTGCATACTTTAGTCTAAGTGTTGAGGAGTATTCGGCTAAGATAGTTGAAATGTGGGTGTTGCCGATTTTTAAATTTAGATTATGGGAGTGGCTATAATGGGCATTAAGATGTTGAACTTAAGAAATTAGAAGTAAATGAACTTGATAGTATTTAAGAGATAGAGGTGATAGATTAATGTTGCACATTCGGCTATGGTTAGGCATGTTGATGATCTTATCTTGATTTAGATAATTAGGCATAAAAGGGTGGTAAAGGGGATGAAATTGTCGAATGATTAGTTGGGTAACAAAAGAAGCATTCGACCATCACTTGAGAGCTTGTGTGATGTTGGGTTTAAAATTAGCAAAGGTAACTTACCTAATGCATGTGCATGTGTGATTAGATTTTTGATGATATGGTAGTTGCATGAGGTTATTAGCCGAATATACTAACATACATATACATGTGAAATTGGATTGTAAATATTTAGCAAGGTGGTTAAACTAGTTAAATTATTGATTAAGCTCAAGGAGTTAAAGGAGGTGAATCGAGCAAAGGCAAAGAAAAGGTCATCGAGTAGCCGAGTTGGAACCGTCTTACCCAACACGAGGTAAGTCATTAAGCATATAGTTGGTATTAATTCAAATGGTCATAACGTTTATGTAATGATGCTGAATGGAATGAATAAATATATATATGCATGTACGTATGTGATGATGAAAGTGTTGAATGAAAAGAAAAGAGGTGAGATGTATTGAGTTGTTGATCTCGGCACTAAATGTGCGAGTATAAACATTTATGACCACGAGATTGGCGCTACGTGTGCGGGTTTAAATTGTGCAGCACTAAGTGTGCGAATTGACTATGTAGCACTAAGTGTGCGAGTTTGACTATGTAGCACTAAGTGTGCGAGTTGACTATGTAGCACTAAGTGTGCGAGTTTGATTATGTAGCACTAAGTGTGCGAGTTGATTATATAGCACTGAGTGTGCGGACTTAATATATATTCTTGAATCATTATGGACACTAAGTGTGCGGCGCTATTGAGTCGATCACGGACAGCGGATCGGGTAAGTGTCTTGAGTTCATGGCTAATAGGTGCTATGTCTATACTTGGTGTTGAGCTTGGTAAGTTTGAACCTATGTGACAAATATACTTGAAGTCACGTACATGAAATTTATCGTAGAATGGGTGAAAGGCCGTTTAGTTGTATGTTTGTAACGAAAATAAAATGATTTATGAAAATGCCTCGAATATCCTATTGATGAGTATGTGGATTGTGAATGCATAAATTGGTATGAAATTAAACCGATAGGTCGGAGGAACTATGGTATGGTTCGGAATGGATGGAGTAATTAGCCTCGTTCCATTTTGTTTTCTCTTGTGATAATGTTATTGATGGATGGTAGTGCATAGCTTATGACTTACTGAGTTATAAACTCACTCGGTGTTTCCTTGTCACCTATTCTAGGTTTCTTGGACACATCTCTTTTTGCGTGGTTGGGCCGTCATCGAAGTCATCACACCGGATAGCAAGTTTTGGTACTTTCTTCTTAGTCGGCTTACGAGAATATTTCGGCATGTATAGGCTATTATGTTGTGTTTGAACTTTAGTATGTAAACTTTAAGCCATGCGAAAATGGCATGAATGTTCGATTGAGTTGGATCAAGGAGTAGGCATGAAATGGACCTAGTTACTTTCGTAACAGATGCTGGCAGTAGCAGTGACATGAGATTGAAAAATCACTAAAAAATAGTAGGAGTGGAATTAATTGATGAATAAATTATGTATTCGAAGCTCGATGAGTCTATTTTCATATAGAAGCAACGAAAAGATCATATGGACAGTATGTTAAGAGATATTCAGGTTCTCGTGAGACAGGGCCAGAACGGTTTCTGGATTCCCTGTTCCAACTTTGGAAATTCATTATAAATCAACCAGAGGTAATTAGGAGTCATACCATATATGTATAGATTCCTCTCTGAGTCTAGTTTCTACAGAAACAAACGGCATCAGTGTTGAAACTCTGTGCAGGGAGATATCCAAGTCGTAATGCACAAAGGTCAATGTAGTCGATCCCTGTAACATGGGAGACTTTGACTAATAAACTGTACTAATTGGTCCGACCAAAAATTCTAGAAAAAAATGTGTAGACGGGCATATGAGTCTATTTTCAGGGAAAATTTACGGAACTGGATTTTGAGTTTCAGAACTCGAGATATGATTTTTTTAGCGACTAGTACGCAGACTGGCAGCTTGTCTAGAAAATTTTTTTTTAAGTGGGTTGAAGTCTGTTAACACCTCGTGTTCGACTCCGGCGACGGCCTCGGGTTCGGGGTGTTACACAACCCATCCAAGTCCGTAGACTCAACTCAGATTACTTCGTTATTTGCGCACCTCAAATCAATAGTCTTGCTTTTGCACTTCACAACCGCATCATGCACGGTCAACCAATCCAACCCGAGAATAACATCAAATTCATCAAACGGCAAAAGCATCAAGTCCGCCGGAAAACAGGAACCTCGAATTACTAGGGGACATTTCTTACACACTTTGTCGACAAGCACGTAACGACCCAAGGGATTTGACACCCGAATTACGAACTCAGTAGACTCAATAGGTAAAGTCTTACTGGATGCTAAGGTTTCACATATGTAAGAATGAGTAGAACCGGGGTCAATCAAAGCAATTACATTAGTATCAAAGAGAGTAAAAGTACCGGTAATAACATCAGGCGAAGAAGCATCCTCGTGGGCACGTATAGCATAAGCTCTAGCAGGCGCACGAGCCTCGGATCTGGTCGTAGCATCTCTAGATCCTCTCTGACCACCACTAGCATTGCCCGTATTTCTAGATGGTCTACCTCGAGCAGTGGTAGCACCCGATTTCCCACTCTAATTTACATTCTGTTCAGACAACCTCGGGCAATCTTTAATGAAGTGGTCAACTGATCCGCACTTGTAACAGGAGCGGTCATGGAATCTACAAGTCCCCGAATGCCATTTACTGCAATATCGACATTCCGTTCTGTCTCGACGTTCATTCCCAACATTGGCGACCGAAGTGCCTCGTGTACCCACAGGGGGTCGATCACGATCTCGTCTAAAAAGGCCCGAAGTGCCTCTAGACCGGCCCACATCATCTCAAAATTTCTTCGATGCCTGTTGAAGAGACTTTCCCGAGGATCTTTTACGAAACTCTCCAGTTCCCACATCAACTTTTTGTTTTTCTTTTCTAAGGTCTTCGGCTTTACAAGCTCGCTTGACAAGTACTACGAACTCTCGTATTTCAAGAATACCAACGAACATTTTTATATCTTCATTCAGCCCATCCTCGAAGCGTTTACACATGATAGCCTCGGACGAAACACATTCTCGAGCGTATCTACTAAGTCTAACAAATTTTCGCTCGTAATCAGTAACTGACATAGAACCTTGCTTAAGCTCAAGAAATTCCTTCCGTTTTTGATCAACAAATCTCTGACTGATATACTTTTTCCGAAACTCAGTTTGGAAAAACTCCCAAGTTACTTGCTCTCGGGGCACAACAGAAGTCAGAGTACTCCACCAATAGTAGGCAGAATCACGTAGCAAGGAGATAGTACACTTTAGGCACTCATCGGGTGTGCAAGATAGCTCGTCGAGTACCCGGATAGTGTTGTCCAACCAAAATTCAGCTTGCTCGGCATCATCGCTGTCCATAGCTTTAAATTCAGTAGCCCCATGTTTTCAGATTCTGTCAACTGGGGGCTTATTTAATCCTATTTGGTCAGTTACCGGAGGTATGGTAGGTGCGGGGGTGGTATTTGTCGGGAATGGAGGTTGTGGAACAGCCGTATTAGTTCGAATGTATTGGTTGAACCAATCATTCATCACGCTATAGAAAGCTTGTCTAGCTTCATCATTCGGGTTACTAGCATTAGGTTGAGAGTCCGCCGGCGCTTTCCCTTGCGCGGGAGCAGGCGCTACACTCTCAAGATCATCAGCTACCGCTCGGTCGGGATCGGGATCCATTACTATAAATAAACACATTTACAAATGTCAGAAATCACCACACTATCAAATAATCACATAAAATGGCATGTATAGCTAGACCCAACGCATTACGGTAGTCCTAGAATCGACTAAACCGTGCTCTGATACCAATAAAATTGTAACACCCCGTACCCGAGACCGTTGCCAGAGTCGGACACGAGGGGTTCACAGACTAAATTCGCTTACTATCGCAGTCCATTTTAAAAATTTCCAGGCAGTTGGCTTACTGCGTCACTGTCACCTTAAAAATCATATCTTGAGTTTCACAACTCGAAAATCAGTTTCGTAATTTTTCCCTAAAACTAGACTCATATGCCCATCTACATATTTTTTTCTAGAATTTTTGGTTGGGTCAATTAGTACATTTTATTAGTCAAAATCTCCCATGTTACAGGGATCAACTACACTGACCTTTGCGCATTACGACTTGGATATCTCCCTGTACAGGGCTTCAATACTGATGTCGTTTGTTTCTGTAGAAACTAGACTCAAAAGGAAATCTATGCATATATGGCATGACTTCTAATTATCTCTGGTTAATTTATAATGAATTTCCAAAGTCGGAACAGGGAATCCAGAAACCGTTCTGGCCCTGTCTCACGAGAACCTGAATATCTCTTAACATACTGTCCATATGATCGTTTCGTTACTTTCCTATGAAAATAGATTCATCAAGGTCCGTTTACATAATTTATTAACTATTTCATTCCATTCCTAATATTTTTAGTGATTTTTCACATCCACATCACTGCTGCTGCCAGCATCTGTTTTTAAGGTAAACTTTACCTATTTCATTATCCTCCATGGATCAACTAGAGTTTGTCATACATATTCCAAAGGTGATCAAGAATAACCCTTCCCATGGCTAACCGTTACCAACATTTCCATACCTCTCGACGGACAACATACAAAACGATTATAATGCTATGATCAAAGTATATTTAAGCCATTTTCGCATGGCTATCCAAATTTACATAAAATCGAAGGGTACATGACCAACAACAAAAGGGTAGTCCTATACATGCCATTTTCAGAGTTCAACCAAAAGTGTACCAAAAGGGCTTTGATAGTGTGGGCGACTTCGACTTCAAAATCCCGAGTCCGATAGCTGAAGAACCAAAATCTATAAAATAGAGAATCAAAGAAACGGAGTAAGCATTAAATGCTTAGTAAGTTTTGAGCAAAGAGTTTAGACACAACCAAAGTATAGCATTCATGTAGCTAAACGGATAATTTCATATGCACAAATTTTCAATATCATACTTACTTCACATTACCAACCCTTATGTTCATACACAAAAGATCAACTTAGCCAAAGGCCGGTAGCTCATTTATCAACTGAGCGAATACTTATTTGTAAGGGCTCAACTAATTCAAAGCACATACGAAACATACCTCAATGCTGGGATGTTACAAGCGTATTAACTGAAATTTTTACAGCAAGATCGTTCATTCCCGAATCACGTACCTTCAAAATTTAACCGGATATAGCTACTCGTTCAAATGCCTTCGGGACATAGCCCGGTTATAGTAACTCGCACAAATACCTTCAGGACTTAACCCGGATTTAGTAACTCGCACCAATGCCTTCGGGCTTAGCCCGGAAATAGTAACTCGCACAAATGCCTTCGGATCTTAGTCCGGATATGGTCACTTAGCACAAAGCCTTCGGGACTTAGCCCGGACATCATTCGAATAACCATGCACATTTAACAATAAATCATGACACATTCGTATTTCATTTTCATTAGCAAAACTCAAACACAAGACACTTATCACTCTTGCAATTTCGGCTCAATAGCCACACACAAAGAGCATGATTTTGATTTGCTTAAAACATGATCTAATCAAATCATAATTTAAGCTCTATTACTCAAGAACTTACCTCGGATGTGGTCGAGCGATTTCGACAGCTATTCGATCACTTTTTCCTTTCCCTTATCCAACTGTGGTCCTCTAAGCTCTTGAGCTAATTCAAACAAATTTAACTCATTAAAGTCTCATTTTGCTAGCTTATGGCCGAATATGACAAGGAGTTTGATAGGTCATATGGCCACCTTTTAGCTCAAATACACAATGGTCATACGCATTTTTAATCACATCAAGCAATTTAATACAATTCATTCGAACATCAAAAGAGAAGCTCAAGGTACTTAGCCCATATATACATTAGACATTAGAGTCACATATGTACGAAATCACGAATCGAATTCAACATACTAGCTAATATTTCCCCTTAGCCGAATTTTCTAAGTCAAGCTAAAGCCATCAATAGGCTACCTATGGCCGAACATACACATAACTTATGTACTTATTCATGTGGCCGAACATACATGTCTATGTTGGGGCCTGATTGCAACACTTAATACATTCTACAAGTATGGTCACTTGTATTGACTAAACACCATTTTGTTTCAAGTTCAAAACTTGGCTAATACACACATATATACACTAGTAAAGCATCCTCTCCCTTTCCATCAATTTAACACATGCATTACTCATTAATATACAAAAATTATATTCGGCCTTAGTACACAACTTGCTAGCCGATTCTTCTCCATCTAGCAACCAATGCACATATGTGCTCATTCGTTAGACTCTACTTCATCTAACAACAACCATATTTTTCCCTTCTACTTCCTACCATGGCCGAATGCATCACAACACCATACCATTTCAATTTTTGGTCATGGTTAAACAAAGAACTTAATGTCTCACTCAAAAATGCTAAAAAGAAGATTCAAGAATCATCAATCCACCATCACATGCACCATTACAAAGCTTCACTTTTAGCATGCAAATGATATCAACACAAATCCACCTTAGCCGAATATCATCTCCATGACATAGTAAAGATTTGAACCATGGGCTAGTTAGAACTCAAGCTAACTACTAAAATATACATGAATCTCATGGAGCAACCTCAAACATACCTTAGCCTAGTTACATGCATGGCCGAACCTCTTCAACATTTCCTCCTTTCTTTCCTTTTGAATTTCGGTCAAGGATGTTCAAGGATGAACACACATTTTTTTTTCTTTGTTTTCTTTCTTCCATTCACGGCAAAGGGGGGCATGGATGAGACCATTTTTTTTTCATCACTCCTCCCTTTCATTATTTAATTACCATGCTTATTATTTTATTGTTTCCTCCCATGATGCACCAACACAACATGTCTATGACATGTTTTGCCCATCACCCTTTGTCCATCCTAATGTCATGGCCGGCCACTACTAGATGGGGGGAAAATTGACATGCAAGTCCCCCCTTTTTCAACATGCACTAATAGGTCCTTATGTTTTGATCTATCACATTTCAAAAATGTCACACATAAGTCCTATTGACTAAATTCACATGCAACTTACTAAATAGAAGCTTAAAATTTTCACACATTTATTTTAGACAATAAATATCATATTCAAACAATTTGGTGACTCGGTTTAGCGGTCCCGAAACCGCTTTCCTACTAGGGTCACTTTAGGGCTGTCACAGTCTTGATTTTGAATATGAGAATACACGTTGAGAAATTTACGTAGTAAAGACTTTCGTCGAGCATTTGGAATAGACTTGGATATTTGTACCGTGATAATGGGTGATATGTGTGCTAGTGTAAGACATGTCTGGGACAAGCATCAGCCACAGCATGAGAGCTAGTGTAAGACATGTCTGGGACATGCATTGGCCTCGAGATATTTAAGCCAGTGTAAGACATGTCTGGGACATGCATCGGCCTCGCAATATACAAGCTAGTGTAAGACCTGTCTGGGACATGGCATCAGCTTGTTGTGTGACAGTGTAAGACCTGTCTGAGACATGACATTGACGCCGATAGATGAGAGCTAGTGTAAGACCTTTCTAGGACATGGCATCGACATCACTATAAGAAAGCCAGTGTAAGACCATGTCTGGGACATGACATCGGCATCTTAACCCATGTTAGGGCTATTGAGTATCCAATATTATTCCAAAAGGTTCAACAAAATGTTTATGATTTATATCGAAATGAGAAAAGTTATGATCAGGTGATGAGTGGTATAGGAACCTAATTGAAATGTATGAGATATGGGCTCAGTGTATGCAATATGAGTTGTATTGGGTGGTGATGAGTAAGTTGTACATATGTTTATTTATGGTATTCATGAATAAGCTATGAAAAGTTATGTGCATATTTTTCTATGATTAGTTGATGATTATTTTCATGTAACTTACTAAGCTTTATGCTGTTCCTATTTCATTTCCATTTTCTTATACTGTCACTAAAGTAGCTCGAGGATCATTACCTACGTCGGAGAAGCCAGTTACACTGTCATCCGAAGGTTGGTATAGTTAGGTCTTTTATTTTGATTATGGCACATATAGGACCCTGACTTTTGAGTTTTGTGTATTTGTTAATTGGCCAAATGTGTTGGCTTACTTTAGCATTTGGTTCATTTTGTATAAGGCCATGGAAAATGGACAATATTGAAAGTTTATAAATGAATGCAAGATAGTCTTTCGTGAATGTGAAATTGTTGGCATGGTTGAATATAAGAAATGTATATAGGCCTTAGCTATGGTTGTTTGGCTGAGAAATCATATTAATTTAGACTTTGATATGTTGGTTGGCATTAGGTGGTGTTTCAGGGTGGCAAAAGGCTTGGTAGACAGCCTTATATTGTCCACACGGGTAGACACACGGGCGTGTGTCTAGGCCGTGTGTGACACACAGTTAGCCCCATGGGCATATTGCTTGGTCGTGTCTCCCCTGCACGTAAAATTTGCAAGTCAGTATGCATGCTAGTGAACACACATGCAGAGACATGACCATGTGTCTCAGCCGTGTGGAGGACACGGCCTTTGGCCACGGACGTGTGCCTTGGCTGTGTGCCCCTTATTGGATGCTAACGTTAGAAATAGAATGTAAAGGTTTTTAGACACGGGTGTGTCATGACCGTGTAAGGGGCACGGGCCATAAACACGGGCGTGTGTTAGGCCGTGTGAAAACCCCTGTAGGTTCGAATTTAGAATCTAATTCATACGGGCATGGGACACGGGCGTGTCCCTAGATGCTTAGGCCGTATGTGTCACACGGGCCATCAGCACAGCCATGTTATAATGACCATACGGGCGTGTTGCCCTTCCACACGGGCATGTGTCCTGTTTCAAGAGTTATTTTTCTAAAGTTAGTTAAAGGGCCTGGGTTGGTCCCGAATGGTTTCCAATGGATGTTTGGGGCCTCGTTGGCCCATATTAAGGAGTTTAGACAAAGTTTGAAATTTTTTTTAATTTGACCAAGTCTTAATGACATTGAAATGATTGTATGGATGTGATTAAGTGTGGTAATACCTCATATCCCGTCCTGGTGTAGGGCTCGGGTGTAGGAAGTTACACCCCATGTCATTTTTGTTACTATTTTCACCACCCATTTCCAAATTAAAATTTTCATTTCCTCGATTCTCCTGGATATAAGAAGAGAGAATAAAATTAATTAACATGCAAGAAATAAATAAAATAAAATAAAAAATAAAATAAAATAAAATAAAAATAAAAATAAAAATAAAAATTAAATTGGGTTGTCTCCCAACAAGCGCTTGTTTAACGTCGTTAGCTTGACTCCCTAACTAGTATTGGGGTTGTTCCATCTGAATTCTTTTGATCATTTGGGATTGGATATTCTCCATTTTTACCGCATCCAACATATTTGGGTTCAATCGTCTATGTGTCTCTTGCTTTGGTTTTATATTTTCCTCTAAGAAAATCTTATGTGTGCATGTCAAGGGGCTAATATGCACACTTGAGATGCTTGGGAAGTGATTTTAATTCCAGATCTGGTGTCTGCACAATAGAAAGTAGAAGTGTAGTGTTCATAGGAGCCGATAATTCATTAAAAAATTCACAAATAGATCCTGAATTGAAATTATCATCAAACAATGTTTCAAGTTTATCTTCATAAGGTGACTCAAAAGTTTCTTCTACTAATGAGTCAATTATGTCGACACGGTTTACATTCAAGATTTAACTCGGGTGACTAATAACGTCGTAAACGTTAAACTTCATGATCTCCCCGTCAAAATACATTGCAAGGGTTCCGCTATGTAACAGCCTAATTTTCAGTGATGTTAGAAAAGTGGTTCGAGACCACTAAAATCTGACAAGTGAGCTTATAAATTATTATTTAGTATTTATGAGCCAATCGTGAATTTAGGAAGGCTTATGAATTAGTGATTTGTGCTATATAAATATTTATCAAATTAATTAGTTTTGAAACTGAGGTATCGAGACCTCAATTTCATAAATCGAGCTGTAAATATTTTTATAAATATTTACAAAGACATGAAAATGAAATGTGGTGAAGTACATATCTTTTAGGTAATGGCATGTACCTAAGACATTTGTATTTGTCATTTTGAAAAGTGTTGCAAAATATGTTTTAAAATGTTATTGAATACATATATATATGTTTATGTACTAGTATGTTTTGGAATGAAAATTAGATTTGATTTGAATGAAGTAATTGAATTGATTGGGATATTATATGAGAAATAATATGTTTACTAGATAATTATGGAATGTTCATATTTGATCTGAAATGTCCGGTAATACTCCGTAACCCTGTTTCGACGACGGATATGGGTTAGGGGGTGTTACACGCTACGCACGTTAATTTTAGTACTTGCAGTACTAAGGAATGGTGGCCCCAACAAGATGTCTGAAGACCCAGAAGCGTTATCCTCTTCCATTTTTACCAAATAAGAGTCCACAGGAAAGAAAAGTCCGTTGACTTTCACTAATACGTCCTTAAGGACTCATTTGGGATGCATAATAGACTTGTTTGCTAATTGAATGATAACACCTATTTTCTTCAAAAAATCTATGTTAAGTGATTTATAAATAGAAAAAGGCATTACATTTATGGAGGCCCCTAAATCACACATAGCTTTTTTAATTCTTAAATGACCTATTTTGCATGGTATTGCAAACATGCCTTTTTCTTTACATTTTACTGACATCCTCTGCTGTAACTTTGCAGATACATTTCTAACACTTACTCTTTCAATGCCAGTTAATTTTCGCTTGTTGTGCAAAGCTCCTTAAGGAACTTGGCATATCGTGGAATTTTTTTGATGTCATCCAACAATGGTATGCTAATCTTGATGTTTCTGAATGTTTCAAGGATCTCTTTTTCCTCCTTACCTCTCTGATGTTGGTTTAATTGTCCTGGAAATGGAGGTTGAATTTTGGGTAATAAAGGTTTCATTTGGACTTGTTCATTGTTCTCTTTCTTTTTCTGGGCGGAATCTTAATCAAGGTTCCTTCCAGGATTCAGTTCCAGTTCTTTTACACTTTGCAACATCACTGCATTTGCATTTTGTCTTAGGTTAGGTTCCATTTGTGATGGCAGCTTTCCCTATAAGTTTATTTTCTTAATTGATATGGTCAATTCTTTTATAGATGTCTCTATTTTCTGTTGAAACTCCTCTGTTCTCTATTAGAATTCAACAGTTTTCCATTGTATTTGTTGTTGGAAATCAAGAACATTAGCTGTTAATTTATTTACCATAGTTTCTAAGGAGGTACTTGAATCTTGCACTTGTTGTGGAAACCTGTTTTGGTATGGCTGGTTATACTGGAGGTTTTCCCCATAACTCAAGTTAGGATGGTCTTTCCATCCTGGGTTATATGTACTTGCATAAGGGTCATATCGCCTTTGGAGCGGTCTAAGAAAGTTCCCCACAGCATCTCAATAGGCCATAGTATCGCCACACAAACTAGGGCATGCATCAGTTATATGTTCGGGTGTTACACAAATTCTGCACAGTTGGGCTAATCCTGTTTTTACTGAAAAAAGAGAATTCATGATATTAGTAAGTTTTTCAACTTTATCTTCTAAAGTTGAAATACTTAGCTGGTGAACCCTTTTAATGGGTTTAGGATTGGCTCGGAATTGCTGAGTCTTTACAGCCATCGTGGACACCAAGTCCCTTGCCTGTTGGGGGGCCATGTTGACTAATGTCCCTCCACTGGCGGCATCTATCATGTTCATTTCCATGGGCATCAAACCCTCATAGAAGTATTGGAGAAGAGACTTCTATATTATCCCATGTTATGGGCAACTTGCGCATAACTTCTGAAATCGCTCCTAATAGTCTTAAAGAGACTCCACTTCCTTTTGCCTCATCCCAACAATCTCCCTCCTTAATTCAGCTGCGCGTGATGTTGGAAAAAATCTGTTAAGAAATAAACAGGAAAGATCAGCCCATGTTGTGATAGCTCTAGGAGGTAAATAAAATAATCATTCCTTAACAGGCTGTGCTAGGGAAAAAGAGAAAGCACATAATTTGATTTGATCCTCAATTATGCCCTGAGGTTTCATACTAAGACAAACCATATGAAACTCTTTTAGATGTTTGTGTGGATTTTCATTTTGTAATCCACGAAAAGTCGGCAGCAATTGGATTAATCCTGACTTAAGTAGAAAATTAGTATCCATAGTAGGATACGCAATGCATAACAACTATTTTTCTGCAGGAGCTTCGGCCATTTGCCGAATCATTTGAGCCATAAGTGGTTCTGCTTGATTCGAGTTTACATTAACCCTAGCGTTAGGCACCACTTCTGGTGGATCGACTCTTATTCTTTCGTTCTTCAATGTTTGAGTAGGGTTTTCGTTAACCCTAGACTCAACTTCATCACTTGCTTTTATTTTCGACAGTGGATTACTCTAAGTTCCTACCACCTCTGACTGCTTTTTTCGTGGCTTTGTTTGTAACAGCCCTAATTTGACCCTAGTTGGGAAGTGGTTTTGGGACCTCAAAACCGAGTCATAAAAATAATTAACCGTCATATTCTATGTTTATTTTATGTGAATATGAATGTGTGAAAGTTTCATGCATTAATTTTGTCATCAGTATGTGAAATTTTGAATAAGGGACTTAGGTGAGACTTTTGTGAAATAGGATAGGTAATTATAAAAGGATCTAATTTTGCATGAGGTTAAAAAAATGTACTTGCATGTCAATTAGTCAAAATTTTTGTTAGTGGCCGGCCATGTTATGGATTTATGTATAAAATAATTATTTTTGCTAATAATTAATATTACAAAAATGAAATAATGAATAAAGATTAATAAAATATTTGGGTGAGTGGGAGGAGAAACCAAAGTTGGTTCATCCTCACTCCACCATTGCCGTAACTTGAGATTAGAAAGAAGAAAAAACTTTCTTTGTTTGATTTCGGCTTGGAGAATATTTAGAAAGAGGTAAGTACTTTGAAATTCTTGAAAATTTATGTATAATTTTGGTGATTTGTTCAAATTCTATTCATTCCATGAGTTAAATTTTTGGTTGTTTGGAGGTTTGATATTCAGCCAAGTAGTTTGAAACTCTTGGTAAATATTTTTCTTTCTTTCTTTATGTCATTAAAAGGGATGGTATATTAGGATATGAAGAGTGATAAATTGTTGTTAACTTCAAGGTTGAGATTAGTGTATGTTTAGAGGGAGGTGCCGAATGTTTTAAAAAAAATGTGTAATTGAGGTTATAACATTCGGTTAAGTAATATGGGTGCTAGCAAATTTAGTATATTGTATAGTTATTAATTGTCTTGTATTAGATGCTTTTTGAAGGCTAATAAATGGCTAATAAGATGTTGTTAGGAAATTTTAGTTAGCTATGTTGAAGCATTCGGTATTTCCTATAATAATAGGTATAAGATTAGAAATTATAGTAAGTAAGTTGTAATCCTATAGGAGCAAGATAGAATCGGTTATTTAAGTAATGGAGTGAATCGGTCATTGTGTGGCATAGATAAAACCAATATGAAATGGTTACATTGATCATGGAATGAAAATCTTTTTATAGAAGTTAAATTTGTTTGATTAGGGCCGAATGGGGTTTATAAAGTAATGACATGTTAAATATTTATTTATGTGAATCCGAGGTTGTGCATAAGACTAGTAATCATTCAATTGTGATAGTCACACATAGGCATAGATATACGAATGCCTTGTGTATGCACCTTGAGTCGTAGAGGCGTTTGGATACATATAGTTAAACTTGTGTATATAAAGCATGGTAAGTTATGTAAATTTTGGTTTGTGTATGCGAAATAGATGCCGGTGTAATAGGCATAAAATAATAACAACAATCGTAGCCTATTCTATAAAACATATTATGTTTCGAAGTTATATGATTGTTTATTGTGACTACTAAACTAAGAAGTAAAGCCGAGTAAATAATTTAAATAAATCTATTGTTTTAATTAAGCTCAAGAGCAAAAGGGGTTTAAATCATAAAAGGGAAAGGAGAAAGCAGTCGAGTAGATAATCCGCAACGGTTCAAGCATCCGAGGTAAGTTTTAAGTGGTCACCTTTAAAATATATAAATGATAATGTCTTAGTATGAATACATTAGTTGAATCGTAATCTTTGGTCCCACTTGTAGTAAATTATGTGATAAATGATTTATATGTATGCCATATAGATGAGTGATCACTATAAGTTAAGATTAAATGGTGATATGGTTATATATATATGTATATATTATTATCTGTGTGGGATTTTTGAACCGAAATGAAAATGGTCATATTCATATGGAGCTTGTATCTGAATGTAGTAAATGACTGCTAATGTAGTAAGTTGAATGGGATGTGTGAGTATATAATTAAATAGGCAAAATTTATGTGGTATTATATCCGGGTTAAATCCCGCAGGCTTAATACTGGTATTATATCCGGACTTATAGTCCGCAGGCCTAGTGCTGGTAATAGATATCCGGGTTAAATCCTGCAGGCTTTGTGCTAGAAATTGGAAACGGGTTTTAAAAAAACCTAGCAGGCTTAATGCCGGTGATTTGAGTAAGATTGTGATTTCAAATGTTCGGAGGAAACCACCATTGAAATTGTTCAATGCATTAAGTTGTTCAGGTATGTATTATATACCTGTATATGTTAGATTGATCGGAATTGAATCATGAATGTCAAATGAGAAGTATATCTAAAAATCTCATATGTGTATTCAATTATGGTGAAAGGTTACATGAGATTCTTTTCGAATTCTTATGATCTTATTTTTAATTTCAATAATCGATCTATAAGTAAATTAATGGTTTGCACTGCTTAAAACTTACTAAGCATAGTAATGCTTACTCCGTTACCTTAATTCTCTATTTTGTAGATTTTGTTCATCAGCTACGGTCTTGGAAGTGTCAAAGTCGAAGTCATCCACACTATCTAAGCCCCTTTTTGGTACTCTTTTAGTCGAACTTTGATAATGGCATGTATAGGACTGACCTTTGTTGTTAATTAAGTATCTTTTGGTAATGTATATTCGTATAGCCATGCGAAAATGGCTTGTATATGTTGAGTATGGCAATATAATCATTTTGTATATATATGGTCTTATGATATGGTTATTGAGTGGTATGGAAATGCTTGGTAATGATTAGCCATTGGAATGGCTAATCATGATCATAATTGGTGCTATGTATGTCAAATTGCTAGCTAATCCATGGAAACCATGAAATAGGTAAAATTTACCACAAAATATTTTTCAGACAGCAGTAGTGAAGTGAGTCTGAAAAATCACTAAAAATAGCAGAAATGGAATTAAATAATGAATAAGTTATGGAATCGAATCTTGATGAGTCTATTTTCATATGGAAGAAACAAAACAGATATATGAGCTATATTTTATGAGATGTTTAAATTTTTGGGAAACAGGGCCAGAACGATTTCTGGATCCCCTATTATAACTTTGAAAATTCACCATAAATTTTACAAAGATAATTATAAGTCATGATTTATATGTACAGATTCATTATTGAGTCTAGTTTTATTAGAGACAAACAGCATAGTCATTGAAGCTCTGTACAGGGAGATATCTAATTCGTAATACACAAAGGTCAGAGTAGTCGAACCCCAAAACAGAGGAGACTTTAACTAATAAACTGTACTAATTGGCCCGACCAAAAATTCTAGAAAACAATTTGTAGATAGATATATGAGTCTAGTTTCAGGAAAAATTTACGGAACTGAATTTCGAGTTTTGGAACTCGAGATATGATTTTTTTAAGTGACTATGATGCAGTTAGCCAGCTTGTCTGGAAAAATTTAAAAATGAATTGTGTGAGCTAGGTAAGTAATGAAGTAAGTCTGTTAACACCTCGTGTTCGACTCTGGCAACGGTCTCGGGTACGGGGTGTTACATTGTTTCCTTGCGATTAATTCTCGCAGTCTTTTCTATTTTTGAATCAAACGCAAGATTTCTTGGAGCAGATCTAGTCATAAGAAAAAGAAACAAAATTAGTACGTTACGAATCCCCGGAAACAGCACCAAAATTTGATATGTCATTAAAAGAATAAAAAATAACCTATTCCTAAGAAATAACGAAAAGAATAGTATAAGGGAAGTAGGGTTAAATCCTCAGGGACTGGATTGCTACAGCTTCTTGTTTCTTGAAAGCCTGGGCACGGTCGTGCCCAAAAAAAGTATAACTTGAGAAAAAATTAAAAAAAACACATAATTAAAAATATGGACGAGTTGAAAATGAATAAATTGTAATTGTAATTATAAAAAGGAACAGATTTAAGGAAGGGATTTTCCGATTTGAGGGGTCCCAGCCTCTGGTTATCTCAATCCTCCTTAGATTCAATTATAGGCTTTTCGGTGATCCTTCTCATGATCAAATAAGCCAATTATAATGCAAGAGGATGTCTACCACCATTACCTCCACTTAGGTTTTAGCCTTACGATTTAGAGGAACCTAACTCTAGCCAACCGTCACTTTTGTGAGACCATCTTATACTAAATCGTCATTTCTCAATGGCGAATGCCACGCCATTTTGTCTTTTAGGCTTGACAACCACTGACGCAATAAGTTAGCGAACTGAATATGTAACATCCCTAACCCAAGTCTAAGGCCGGGACTAGGCACGAGGCATTACCTGACTTAACCGCATGCATACAATCATTCCCGAGTTATGCAAACTAGGTTAAACTTAAAACTTTTCTCTTTTAATCTAAAAGTTCTTAATATAGGCCTATGAGGTCCAAATCACGTTTTGGGAAATAACTTGGGATTGATCCCAACATCTTTGAAAACTTTGAAAAATGCCACTTGAAGCAGGGCACACGTCCATGTGGAAGGGCAACACGCCCGTGTCGCCATTATGACATGGTCGTGCTAAAGGCCCGTGAGTTCACATGGCCTAAGTGCAGGGGGACACGCTCGTGCCCCGAGCTCGTGTGAATTAAATTCCAAATTTGAACCTATTTCACACGGCCTGACACATGCCTGTCTCCATGGCCCGTGTCCGTCACACGGCCATGACACGTCCATGTCTAGAAACCTTGACATTCTGTTTTTGACGTCAGCAACCAAATAGAGGCACACGACCAATGAACACGCCCATGGCCAGAGGTCGTGTCCTCCACCCGGCTGAGACACACGGTCGTGTCTCTGCCGTGTGTTTTCTACCATGCATACTGACTTGCAAATTTTACATGTAGGGGACACATGGCCAAAGAACATGCCCATGGGACTGACCGTGCGTCACACACGGCCCATACACATGCCCGTGTGTCTACCCGTGTGGACAATATAAGGCTATCTAGCAAGCCTTTTGCCAACCTGAAACACAATCCAACACCATCCATCACATTGAAGTCTATCATAACATGATTTCCCAATCAAGTAACCATAACTAGACCTATATACATTTCACATATGTTTAAGCGTCTAATTTATATACTTTACTATCCATACACTAAAATTCACATGCTCAACCATACCAACAATTTTCTCATTCATGAAAGACCTTCATGTATTCATGTAACAACTTTTAATATTAGCCATTTTTCATGGCCTTACACAAAACAGTCAAATGCTAAAACAAGCCAACACATTTGGCCTCAAAACAGTGTGACACTAGAACAAAACAAAAGTTCCTATACATGCCATAATCAAAATAAAAGAAATAACTATACCAAGTTCTTTAGATGATAGTGTGACTGGTTTCTCTGACGTAGGCGATGATCCTCGAGCTACTTTGGCGGCACTATAAGAAAATGGAAAGGAAAAAGGGTAAGCATAAAGCTTAGTAAGTTGCATGAAAATAAACATCAACTAATTATCATACAACAATATGCTCATAACATTTCATAGCTTGTCCATGAATACAATGAATAGACATAAGTACAACTTACTCATCACCATCCAATACAATTCATATGGCATATATTAAGCCCACATCTCATACATTTCAAGTAGGTACATGTACCACTCACCACATGGTCATATCATTTCGATACAAATCATAAATCTTTCGTTGAATCATTTGGAATATTATCGGATACTCAATAACCCTAAACATGGGATAAAATGCTAACGCCATGTTCCAGACATGGTCTTACACTGGCTAGCACATTGAAGTCGATGCCGTGTCCTAGACAGGTCTTACACTAACTTTCATATATCGAGGCCAATGCCATGTCCCAGACAGGTCTCACACTGGCTCTCATCTATCGGTGTCGATGCCATGTCCCAGACAGGTCTTACACTGACACACAAAAAGCTGATGCCACGTCCCAGACAAGTTTTACACTAGCTTGTATATCCCGAGGCCGATGCATGTCCCAGATATGTCTTACACTAGCTCTAATCTCAATGTCGATGCATGTCCCAGACATGTCTTACACTGGCACTCATGATGTGGCCAATGCATGTCCCAGACATGTCTTACACTGGCTCACATACCACCCAATGTCATGGTATGAATATCCAAGTCTATTCCAAATGTTCCACAGGAAATCTTTACTACATTAATTTCTAAACATGCATTATCATATTCACAATCATAACAATTTATGCAATATTAATTCAAACATACATCATAACAATATAGTTGCATTATTGACATACAACTTACCTCGATATACAAAACGTGGGTGACTATTTTGACTTAGTCCGTTAGCTTGGATTTTCCCCAGTTTAGGCCCAAAATTTTCATTTCTTGATTTAAAATGATAAGAATTCACAAATTTAATCATTTTATCAATCTTGGTACTCAACCATTTATAATTGGGCAAAATGACAAGTTTGCCGCTAGACCCAAAAATCGATTTTTATCACATTTTCTCATTAATCAAGCCTAGTCGAATACTTTTTATACTAGGAGCAGCCCACAATTCTCATTATTTCACACATTTATTACTTATTTTACAACTTATGCAAAATGGTCCTATAGTTAGGGTTTATATAAAAACTACTTCACAAAAGTTGTTTATTTCACAACCATGATTCATTTTCTTCCATAAAATTTCAAAAAACAACATAAACACTCTCATGGTAAAACCCTAGACTTTTAACCATTTTGCAAAATAGCCCTCTTATTGGAAAGCTCATGCTACAAGGATTCTAAAAGTACAAAAATCATCAAGAAAGACCATCAAAATCACTTACAAGTTGTTGAAATTTTCAAGCTTTCAAACCTCTATTTTTTTGGTTTTTTTGGTGGAGAAGAAAATTAAAAAGGGATGATATCATCTTTCTTTTATTTTATTTTCTTTTTGGTCAAATAAGTCACCAAACTTCACCTAACATTTGACTATTTTAATTTCCTTGTCTCATGACTGGCCAAGCACCATTTAAGGCCTATTTTCACTTTAAATACCCATACTTTATAATCCATGGCCATTTAACACTATTTGCTAGCAAATCACAACTTTTTCCTTTTATGCGATTTAGTCATTTTTCGCAATTAAGCTCACAAACACTAAAATTACTTCACCAAAATTTTCATGCACTGACATAATCATGCTATAACACCAAAATAATAATTAAATAATTTCTCTGACTTCAGATTTGTGGTCTCAAAACCACTGTTTCGACTAAGCCCAAAATCGGGCTGTTACAGACTATGCAACATTCCTAAAACATACAATGTGGTCGCCTTTGTAAAAGATGAAAAAATTACTTTTAGAAGGACATGGACGGAAGCGTCAACTCTATAATGAGGAGAATTGATGAATACTCATTGAGAAGAGTTAAGTGCGGGTTCTAAGCCTCATGAACTTTTTTGGAGGAGTCTTGATAACCTTTGGCTAGATGAGTTTAGTGGCTCATGCTTGTTGGAAAAAAAACACACAAGTTTAATGAAATAGAATTTTATTGGAAAATAAAAGGAACAAAGAGGCTAAGAGCCTTAAGGGGAAAAAGTTTTTTTACAGAAATAATCAGTGAATATTCATGTCACTCCATCCCCTATTTATAGTACATAAAAAACCTAGTTTATTCCTATTTAAACTATAGATGATAATATTTAAAAGATATAATTTGAAATTAAATCTAAACAATATCATAATAATCCTAACAATAATCCTAAAATTAAAATTCAATTTTAAATAAAGTTTTATGTTCATAATCTCTTCTTTGAAATTTTGCCCAAGTCTTCTACTCTTTGTATTTTCAGCACCATTTCTTCCCTATTTCGCATGCTGACCCATTTTATCTTTAAATTCACACTTTTTACCCCTAAATTTCCTTTTGCCATCAATATAGTCCCCACAAGATATATTGAGATATAAAATGTAAATTGGATAAATGAGATTCAAATTGCATTGATATTATGATTTGATGATACAAATGCATTGAGATATACGAATATCAATAGCATGTGAAAGATCATGCGAACCTATTATTCGAGCTTAAAGGGCCGATATGGAAATGTGAGGAAATTGATGAATTAGATTCGGAATTTGAATAATGAAACAAAATAATGAATGAAATTAAATTGAAATTGGATGTATTGTTGATAAATATATGAAATGATATGAATCTGATATTGATTTGATTAAATGTATGATTGGTTATGTGAATGGCATTGAAATGTTGATTATAAGTGAATTGGAACATTATATGCTGATTTACTATTTGATATGATATATATGTTAAACTCACCTTATTGATATACGGTTTCCATGTTTAAGCAAACTCGTAAAGCTAGTATCTTATCGATTTAAGTTGTAAATATAGGATTGTTGTTTAGCCTATGAACTTACTAAGCATTCGATATGCTTTCCCATTGCTTTCCATTTCCCTATAGTTTTCCAACTTGCAAAACATGTCAAGAATTTGATTATTATGTTTGATGTCAAATTATGGGAAATATGGAGTGGATGATAGTTGTAACAATACATTTTTAGTAAAATTGGAACAGTGGTTTCGGGACCCCAAAACCGAATCGAAAAGAAAAGTTATTTTTATATTTTTGCATGATTTTTATTTAGATAGCAATATCATGTGAAAATTCTGATAAGAAAATTTTATCGATTTAGTGCTTAATTACGAAAAGGACCAAATTGCATAAAAGGAAAAAGTTGTATTCTAGTAGCCAAAAGGATCAAATAGCTATGAAATTCAACACTTGAGGTCCTTATATGGTAATTAGACCATTAAAGAAAAGTTAGTAGATATTTTTGATGATTCATCCACGGAAAAATAAGAAAAGGGCAAGGACTAAATTGGAAATAGAAATAATTAAAAGATGATAAATAATTAAAATAAAATTAATATCATTTGATATCATCTTCTTCCCCAAATATTCCATAGAAACCCTAGGAAAGAGAAAACAAGCTTTCTAGGCTTAATTGGGTAAGTTTTCTTGTCCCGTTTTTAGTAATTCTTATATTTTTGAAACTAGGATAGTTTACTCTATCTATTTGGGGAATTAATTTGAAAAGTTATCAAAGTATAGAAATTATGCCATGGATGAATATGCTGAAAATTTAAAATTTAAGGTAGAAAATGAAAGGTTGTTAATAAATAAACATCTTTTACAGAGTGATTTTTCATGAAAACATGATTTAGGGACTAGTTTGTAAAGTTGTGAAAATTGAAGGAAAATTCCTAAATTTATGGAATACATGTGTAACACCCCGTACCCGAGACCGTTCCCGGAGTCGGACACGAGGGGTTAACAGACTTAATTCCCTTATTTTTACAGTCCATTTTAAAAATTTCCAGACTAGCTGGCTAACTGCGTCACTGTCACCTTAAAAATAATATCTTGAGTTCCAAAACTCGAAAATCAGTTTTGTAAATTTTCCCTGAAACTAGACTCATATATCCATCTAAAATTTTTTTTCTAGAATTTTTTGTTAGGCCAATTAGTACAGTTTATTAGTTAAATTCTCCCCTGTTTCAAGGTTCGACTGCTCTGACCTTCATGCATTACGACTTATATACCTCCCTGTACCGGGCTTCAATACTTATGTCGTTTGTTTCTAAAGAAACTAGACTCGAAAAGGAATCTATACATATATTGCATGACTTCTAACTATCACTGGTTAATTTATAATGAATTTCCTAATTCCGAACAGGGAATCCAGAAACCGCTCTGGCCCTGTTTCACGAAAACTTTAAAATCTCATAAAATACTGTTCATATGATCGTTTCATTACTTCCCTATGAAAATAGATTAATCAAGGTTCAATTAAATAATTTATTCACTATTTAATTCCATTCTTACTATTTTTAGTGATTTTTCAAATCCACACCACTGCTGCTGTCAGCATCTGTTTTTAAGGTAAACCTTACCTATTTCATGGTTTTCCATGAATCAACTAGAGTTTGTCATACATAGCATCAAAATAATCATAATTAACCATTCCCAATGGCTAATCGTTACCAAACATTTCCATACCTCTCAATGAACAACATACAAGACGATTATAATGCTATGCTCAAAGTGTATATAAGCCATTTTCGCATGGCTATCCAAATTTATACAAAACCAAAGGGTACATGACCAACAACAAAAAGGGTAGTCCTATACATGCCATTCTCAGAGTTCAACCAAAAGTGTACCAAAAGGGCTTTGATAGTGTGGACGACTTCGACTTCGACAATCCCGAGCCCGATAGCTAACGAACCAAAATCTATAAAACAGAGAATCAAAGAAACGGAGTAAGCATTTAATGCTTAGTAAGTTTTGAATAATGAAATTAGTTTCGGCTAAGGTATAACATTCGTATGGCTAAATGGATAACTTCATATATGCACATTCTCATAAACATACTTACTTCACACTTCAATCAATATATTCATTCACAAGGTATCAAACCTAACTAAAGGCCGAAAATTCGTTAATCAATTGAACGAATACTATTTAAAACGAATCGACTTTTCCGATGCATATACGAAACATACCTCATCGTTTGGATTTTATGAGCGTATTAATTTGAAATTTACAGCAAGCTTGCTCACTTCCAAACCCAAGCATCTTCGGGATTTAGCCGAATATAACTACTTGCTCAAATGCCTTCGGGACTTAGCCCGGTTATAGTAACTCGCACAAATGCCTTCGGGACTTAGCCCGGAATTAGTCACTAGCACAAATGCCTTCGGGACTTAGCCCGGTTATCATCCGAATATCCATGCACATATCAGTAAATCATGACACATCTATATTTCATTTTCATAACTAGAATTCAAACACAAGTCACTTATCAAGCATTATCATTTTCGGCTCAATAGCTACATACAAGAGCATGATATTGATTTGCTTAAAACATGATCTAATCGAATCATAATCTAAGTTCCATTACTCGAAAACTTACCTCGGATGTTGTCGAACGATTTCGACGGCTATTCGATCACTTTTTTCTTTCCCTTATCCAACTTTGGTCCTCTAAGCTCTTGAGCTAATTCAAACAAATTTAACTTATTAAAGTCTCATTATGCTAGCTTATGGCCGAATATGACAATGAATTTGATAGGTCATATGGCCACCTTTAGCTCAAATACAAAATGGTCATACGCATTTTTAATCACATTAAGCAATTTAATACCATTAATCTAACATTTCCTCATGTGCAACTTTATGACCAAATACACATACCATTAACTCAATATCAATTAACTAAGCACTTAAACAAATTCTCTTTAACTATACACACATTCGGCAATGACAATGACAATTTAGCAAACCTTAAATTCAACTTATAACAATATATATATACACTCAATATTCAAAGCATTTAACATCACTTCACCATAATTTTTACATCATGGCCGAATGTTCCTTTGAACCATTTACCCTTACAAGGCATAAATTTCACCATCAAAACTAACAAGCTTATAATCCCATGACCGAAATCTCTAACAACACCAATTAAAAATACTTCATGGGTTTGAGGTAAAACCAAGAAAGAAACTCATAAATATCGAGATATAAGCACTAACATTGTTCATCTAGATTTAGCATGAAACAACATCCATCACCCTTATAATTACCATAGCCGAAAACCTTACTCATTCCAAAATCCAAATCTCAACTTGGGTCACAAAAATAACTTGATATCTCATCAACACAACATCAACACCAAGCAAGAATGATACATCCATGGCCGAGTGTCATCTCCATCACATAGCAAGATTTAGACCATGGGCTAGGTAGAACTCAAGCTAACAACTAAAACATGCATGCATCTCATGGAACATCATCAAACATACCTCCTCCTAAACACCAACCAATCGAACATGAAGCAAGAAAACTCCTTTCTTCTTCCTTTGATTTTTCGGTCAAGAAGAACAAAGAGGATGAAGCTTTTTTTTTTCTTTTTTTTCTTCTAGGTACGGCACAATGGAGGAACAACCACACACATTTTTTTTGTTTCTCCTCCTACTAACACTAATATTTTATTGCCCATGTTCTTTATTTTATTATTCCTAACATAAAGCATTAACCCAACATGTTCATGACATGTTTTTTTAGCCATAACTTTTTGTCCACCCTCATGCTCATGGCCGGCAACTACTAATTAGGGGGGAAAATTGACATGCAAGCCCACCCTTTTGATTACATGCACTAATAGATCCTTATAGATTAACCTATCACATTTCAAAAGTGTCACACATAAGTCCTATTGACTAAATTCACATGCAATTTACTAAATCGAAGCTTAAAACTTTCACACATTCATATTCACATTTTTAGACAATAAATATCATATTCAAATAATTTGTTGACTCGGTTTAGCGGTCCCGAAACCGCTTTCCGACTAGGGTCACTTTAGGGCTGCCACAACTCTCCCCCACTTTAAGAAATTTTCGTCCCCGAAAATCTTACTGGTAAATAGGTTTGTGTATCGTTCTTTCATAGAGTTCTCGGGTTCCCAAGTAGCTTCTTCCATCCCATGTTTGAGCCATAACACTTTCACTAAAGGAACCTTTTTGTTTCGCAACTCTTTCACTTCACGAGCTAGGATACAAATCGGTTCTTCTTCATAACTTATATCGGGTTGAATTTCAACCTCTGATGTATTTATTATGTGCGATGGATCAGATCTATAACGTCGAAGCATCGAAACATGAAAGACGTCGTGAATCTTTTCAAGTTCAGGGGGCAAAATCAATCTATACGCAACTGGACCGACTCGTTCGGATATTTCATATGGCCCGATGAACCTCGGACTCAATTTGCCCTTACGCCCAAATCTGAGTATCTTTTTCCAAGGTGAAACTTTAAGAAACACTTTATCTCCCACCTGATACTCAATGTCCTTTCGTTTCAAATCCGCGTACGACTTCTGACGATCTGATGCTGCCTTCAGACTTTCACGAATTATTTTTACTTTCTGCTCAGCATCTTTAATCAAATCAACTCCGAAAATTTTTCTTTCACCGAGCTCGGTCCAAAACAATGGTGTACGGCATTTTCGACCGTACAAAGCCTTGTAAGGCGCCATCTTAATGCTTGACTGAAAACTATTGTTGTAAGCGAACTCAATCAAAGGTAGATACCGTTCCCATGAACCACTAAACTCAAGGATGCAGCATCTCAACATATCCTCGAGTATCTGAATTATCCGCTCGGATTGACCATCGGTTTGGGGGTGAAAAGCGGTGCTAAAATGCAACTTGGTACCCAAAGCTTCTTGCAATTTCTTCCAAAATCGTGAGGTGAATCTCGGATCTCTATCTGACACAATAGAAATAGGTACCCCGTGTAATCTCACAATCTAAGAAACATACAATTCAGCTAGTTTATCCAGTGAATAATCCGTACGTATGGGAATAAAATGGGCCGACTTGGTCAGTCTATCAACAACAACCCAAATCGCATCTTTCTTACTTGTCGACAATGGCAACCCAGACACAAAATCTATCGTGACTCGATCCCATTTCCATTCGGGTATCATGATTGGCTGAAGTAAACCCGTAGGCACTTGATGTTCCGCCTTCCCTTGCTGACATATTAAACACTTCGAAACAAAATCGGAAATGTCTCATTTCATACCATGCCACCAAAACTGACATCTCAGATCGTTGTACATTTTCGTACTCCCCGGGTTAATTGACATCCGGCTACAATGAGCTTCGTTCAGAATCATCAAAATGAGTTCTGAATTTCTTGGAACACACAAACGACTTCTGAACCTCAAACAATCATCATCATCAATTTGAAACTCTGATTCCATATTCGGAACACATTCAGCCTGTTTTGCAACCAATTCATCATCGACTTTCTGAGCTTCACGAATTTGATGAATCAACAATGGTTTGGCCTTTAATTCTGCCACTAACACATTGTCGGATAGAACGGACAAGTGTACATTCATCGCTCGTAAAGCAAACAGTGATTTACGACTTAAGGCATCCGCAACCACATTAGCCTTTCCCGGGTGATAGTCAATGACAAGCTCATAATCTTTCAACAACTCAAGCCAACGCCTTTGTCGCAGATTCAAGTCTCTCTGAGTCATCAAATATTTGAGACTTTTGTGATCCGAAAATACATGGCACTTCTCACCAAATAAGTAATGTCGCCATATTTTCAAAGCGAATACGATGGCAGCTAATTCGAGATCATGGGTTGGATAATTTTTCTCATGTGGCTTCAGTTGCCTCGACGCATAAGCTACAACTCGACCTTCTTGCATCAATACACAACCCAACCCAAGTAAGGATGCATCACTGTAAATGACGAACTCCTTGCCAGATTCGGGCTGCACTATTACTGGAGCTTCCGTCAAATGGGTTTTCAATTGATCGAAACTTTTCTGACACCTTTCCGCCCATTCAAACTTAACATCTTTCTGAAGTAGCTTCGTTATTGGTGTGGCTATCATCGAGAAACCTTTTACAAACCGTCGGTAGTAATCGGCAAGTCCCAAAAAGCTCCAAACTTCAGTAATATTTCTCGGAGGCTTCCAGTTAAGTATGGCTGAAATTTTGCTCGGATCGACTCGAATGCCCGATGCAGATACCACGTGACCTAGGAAGCTAACCTCTCTTAACCAGAACTCACACTTACTGAACTTAGCATATAACTGCTTATCTCGTAAAATCTGCAACACTAATCTCAGGTGTTTAGCATGCTCAGTTTCATCTCTTGAGTAAACCAAGATGTCATCAATAAACACAACTACAAACCGATCCAAATACGATCTAAAGATCCGATTCATCAAATCCATAAATACCGCAGGGGCATTAGTGAGCCCAAATGGCATCACTAAGAACTCGTAGTGACCGTATCTCGTTCTAAAAGCAGTTTTGGGTATATTCGAATCTCGAATTCGCAACTGATAATAACCCGATCTCAAATCTATCTTTGAAAACACTGAGGCTCCCTTTAGTTGATCAAACAAATCATCAATGCGCGGTATCGGATATTTATTCTTTATTGTCACCTTATTCAGCTGACGATAGTCGATGCACAACCTCATGGTTCCGTCCTTCTTTTTCACAAACAATACTGGTGCACCCCAAGGTGAGAAACTTGGTCGAGCGAAACCTCTATCCGTCAACTCTTGCAACTGAGCTTTCAATTCCTTTAATTCCGTTGGTGCCATACGATACGGAGCTATCGAAATCGGTGTAGTCCCAGGTACAAGCTCGATGCCAAAATTTACCTCCCGAACAGGTGGTAAACCCGGTAATTCTTTTGGAAAAACATCCGGGTATTCACAAACCACTGGCACAGATTCAGGCTTCTTTTCTAACTCTTTGTCATCAAGTACATATGCAAGGTATGCTTCGCACCCCTTTCTTACATATTTCTGAGCCAACATCGATGATATTACAGCTGGCAACCCCTTCAAGTCAGTAGACTCAACTCGAATCATCTCATTATTTGCACACCTCAAATCGATAGTTTTTCTTTTGCAATTCACAACTGCATTGTGAACGGTTAGCCAATCCATACCGAGGATAACATCAAATTCATCAAACAGTAAAAGCATCAAATTGGCCGGAAAGCAGGAACCTCTGATTTCTAAGGGACATTTCTTACACACTTTGTCGACAAGCACATAACGACCCAAGGGATTTGACACCCGAATTACGAACTCAGTAGACTCAACAGGTAAAGTCTTACTGGTTGCTAAGGTT